>NC_134690.1:343644342-343944342 GCF_050947455.1 Rhinoderma darwinii
GAGTGCCTGGAAATTTACGCCTGATAGGTAAACAAACCAAATACTCCCCCGTCAAGACTTCCCTGACAATCCCACTGCAAGAGTGCTATGGTGGGATGGCCAAGTACTCGTTTTGCACACCAAGACTCAGACTCTGTGAGCCAAAAAAGCCACTTTCTTACATTGTCCAGCTTGTAATGCTTAATGTAAAACTTATCAGATGAACCTTGTATTTCAGCTTTTTATTTTCCTCCCTTCATTTGCTTCAGAGGCCTGAGAGCATCGGACTATTCCGAAGAAGAGGCCACATCCGGCAGTGTCCCTATTTTCTAGAACACTTAGACATTTGCAAAAAATGGTTCTGATTGAAGAAAATACAGGCAGAAAAAGAAGTCTGGCACGTTGTGTCAGTGTCCATTTATAGAGGAGAGAACTTAGTTTTTTTGGTTTTGTTTTTTCTTTTGCCATAAATCATGTAATTGAACATGTAAAATTCCCATAGAAGGTGGAATGTTCATTGCTCTTTACATTGAGCCTAGTGACTTAGACATTTTAAGTCCGTATATATTCAAATAAGACTTTGGACTTCATGATTGTTCAATGAACTGCTGGGCCCAATCTGAAACCTAAGGTGATTTTTATTTTAAAGGGGGTTGGCTAATGATAGCTCTTGACACACTGCCATGACACCAGACTAGTGTTTGCTTTCGAACAACACGGCTGAAGTTTTTAGTTTTAAGCACACTTCTCTGGTGTGTGGTATTTCTATGGGTGGAAAGTACTGTGGATCTATTAAATGGAGGTGTTTTACGCACTTCTATACGGGATGAGCTTGGTTTAGGAATAAAAATGTTATGCAACTAGTCTGTTGTTGCAAGGTTAGCAAGTAACAGTAGCAGAAAAAAACAGACTAGATCACCTAAAATAACATGGCATACAATTCTGCAATTATATTGAGTTTGCTGGTATAACTATCATATGCGTTTTCTTTACATGTTTTATTACTGCTTTTTGTATTTTGTGTGCTTTCCCGCTTCAGATGCGGACAAGAAGACCGTTGGCAAAAATTCACTTTGCGCTAAGGACTTTTACATTTTCCTCGGATGATGCAAACCTTTTTATTCCAATATCAGGAATGTTTGTTTAGATGTTTTTAATGATCTAATCAAATGTCTTCTATGAAGATCTTTTGTTACTTTTTTTTCCCCTTTATGTTATATTACCAGGTATTTATTTTCTTGGGTATGACTTGATTTTGTGGGGTTTATTCTATTTATTTATTTTTCTCCATTCTAAAATAGCACTGAAACTTTTCTACTTTGAGTAAACAATCCATTTTTCTGAATTACTAGGTTTTCTTATGTTTTTATTTTTTTATTTTTATGAACCAACGAAGATGGACGTTTTGATTCCGAGTATACATACAGTGTACATATAAACGTCTAGATGTGGTGTTTTTTAAATACTAGTTAGCCTTGAGAATGTGAAGTCTAGTAGAAAACCCACTGTGGAGCAAAATAGTGACTTTTACAGTGACTACTGCATTTAAAAAGGGCAAAAGTACATTAAAGGTTGCAGTTTTTCCTTGTCCTTGATGGTCCCCACAACTGTTGCACTGCAGGGAAGATGATTTTTAGTCCATTTGGCGGCACATGCAAATTAGTATCTCTTTCCTGGTATTAAGATTTTCCTTACTAGAAGATGCTCACAGTGAATTGCACTAAATTCAGATACTGTAAACCCCTTATTAGCAACAGATTAAACTTGTTATTGACTCCCTCATAAAATCTTTTTCTGGCCAAGATTGTGTGGCAGCTAGACACCCCTAGAACTACTTCTATTCTAGGTAAACAAAGTATCTGGCATCTTGTTATCGGTCATGCCTGATCCTTCTGTCTCCTAAAGGCATACGGCTGCCTGATACAGTATATTGTGGGCAGATCTCAGCGGAGTGGGCTGACATTTTGTGTATGGATGTCTTCCCTAGAGCAGACTTTGAGCCATGTATACGTCTTAATTTAAAATATTCGCTATAGAAATTAAATAATTGTTGGCAGGTTCTGCCAACAATGTAATGTCTGTGTGCTCAACCCAACAAACTGCTGCCTTCCTTAAAAGTAACAGGTGTACAGGCATGTTTACTGGAGAAGATGTGTCTGCTAAATGATTGTTTGGCTACAGCTATCTTGTGTGTTTAGCTAGGTTAAAGGGGTAGGCCAATTTATGTATAATTGAAACAGCTGTGTGGGAAAGAGGATTACATGCAATTTAGTATATACTTTTATAAGTTTAGCACTGGTTACTCGATCTGTGAGCCTTGCCCCCGTGTTAGCGTTGCCCCCGTGTTAGCGTTGCCCCCGTGTTAGCGTTGCCCCCGTGTTAGCGTTGCCCCCGTGTTAGCGTTGCCCCCGTGTTAGCGTTGCCCCCGTGTTAGCGTTGCCCCCGTGTTAGCGTTGCCCCCGTGTTAGCTTTGCTTTCTGTCATGACTGCACGCAGCTCCCGTCCATACAATGGCCGTCATTGCAGCACACTGCGCCTGCTCTTGTTTCCTGGACGTCCAGGACTAGCGCTATTGCAGATGAAACTATTGTACCGTTCCAAGCATCATGTTCGTTTTGCCAGACAAAACAACGCAGCATGCGATGGATCTGGCGCTTCCGTTTATCTTGTTATTCCTATGACGGAACAGAACAGTAAAGTCTAGCACAGGTGTGAAAATAGCTTGTTTTTTTCCGGCAAGTTTTCAGTTGCAATTACGTCCTGGTGGGGGGTATGGAGTGGGCTCACGCGCTGAGCGCACTCCATATGCTGCGGGTGTCAGCTGTGTTTTACAGCTGACACACGGGCCTAACCGCCAAGAAAAGTTTGGCAGCTTATCGGCAATTGTGGGGTGCCGATGGTTGTCATGGCAACTCAGGGGCCTAATGAAAGCCCCCAGGACTGCCTTCACTCTGCCTCTGTTAAAGGGAATGTGTCGCTAGGAAAAAAAAAAAATTTTTTTTTGTTAAACTGTTAGTATATAAATGATTACACATTGTTCTAATTTTTTTTTAATTTTTTCACAAGTCAGGAAATATTATAAATTAGATTCTAATTTATAACATTTCCATGTGCTGGTCACTAGAGGGAGCAATTCCCAAAATGGCAGCATTGGCATGTGGTAAAGCAACCTCATTGCTTTATGCTCAAACAATCCCCCCTCCTTTATCGTGGCTAGTGCCAGGACAAAGGAGGGGGTTGAATGTTGAAACCTCCTACACTGTGTGCCGCCATTTTTTTGAGCGAATGCACAGTGTAGGAGGATTATATACAGTGTTAGGGCTGATTCAGACGTGTGTGGCGTTTCTGCCCACGCAAAACACGCAGTGTATGATGCGCGGCTGCGTGGTTTTCGCGCAGCTGCCATCATTATGACACGCCATTCGGATGTTTCTGTTTACATTCATCCTTTTGACAGCTGGTGCGCGAAACAGGCAGTTTCGTGCCGACCTGCGTGGTTTTCACGCACCCATTGACTTCAATGGGTGCGTGATGCGCAAAATACGCAAAGATATTGACCATGTTGCGCTTTTTGCGCAGCGGACAAACGCTGCACAAAAAGCACGGACTGTCTGTACTGCCCCATAGACTTGTATTGGTCTGTGCGTGGCCCGCACGGACGCAATACACGTTCGTGTGAATCCAGCCTTAATCAGACAGTATAACACAAACATACACACATCACATACACAAACATAACTTACCTGCCGCTGCTGCTCCCTCCGCTCCTAGTCCTTGCTTCTGAACATATAGACGGAAGCCGCGACCGGAAGTAGTCATCTCACTGTCCGGCCGCGGCTTCCGGTCCACATGAAAATGGCGCCGGATGTCACTCTGCCGAAGACCTTCCTTTTTGGACTGTGTGGGAGCGGCGCATGCGCCGTTCCCACACAGACGACGTATGCTATAGTGAATGGAACGGCTCCTGTTCGCATTCTCTATGGGGATGTATGTGCCGTATTCCATCTCTGTATGTGTCGTTAATCGACACATACAGAGATGAAAAAAAAATGGCAGCCCCCATAGAGAAGTAAAAAGAAAAAAAGTACAACACAAAAACACTAATAAATAAAATGTATTTTAATGACCTAAAAGCAATAACATAAAAAAATAAATACATTTCGTGACACATTCCCTTTAAGGCAAGCCTGTAAAAATGACTATGCACTGCAAGATATTAGTATTGTGTATTGTACCAGCGATCTAACGAATAGAATGTGTAAAAAAAAAAGTGACCTTTTTAGTAGTGAAATAAAATATTAAAAGTAAAAAAAAAAAACCTTTCCCATTCTTCCATTAAAGTAATGTAGAAATAAAGTAAACAAAATTGGTATCGCTGTCCATAAAAGTCTGATCTATCACAATATAGCATTATTTAACTTCCGTAAAAAAAACGCATTTGAACCGCCAAAATCACTGTGTTTTGGTCAACGTAGCTCTCAATGAAAACTACAGCTCGCCCCGCAGAAAATGAGCCCTCACGCTTCTCAATCCATGGGAAAATAAAGTTATGGCTCTCAATGTGGTGAAACAAAAAAATGTTTGTTACAAAGTTGTTTTGTTTTTCTTCATAAAAAAAAAAAAAGTATATTAATTTGGTATCACCCTAATCTTATTGAGCCACAAAATAAAGTTAAGTTGTTATTTTTTACTGCACGGTGAAAGCCGTAAAAACTAAACCCAAAAAACAATGGAAGAATCTCATCCAGTTTTTTCCAATTTCAGTCGGCAAAGAATTTTCCCCGTACATTATATGGTACTTTAAATGCTACCAATAGAATCTAGAACCCCTATCGCAAAAAATAAGCCCTCACACCACCCTATTGCCGGAAAAACGAAAAGGGGTTAAAGTCAATGTGTTCCATAAGGTGCCTTTACAGATCAGTCACTTCTGTTATTTCAGTTTTTGTTCCTATGACGGAGCAGTAAATGGAAATAATGTGGATATAGCCTAAGGGGATTAACCCTTTAATGACCGCCCACAGTCATTTGATGGTAGGTGGTGCAGGTGCTTTGTCTGCAGCGACGTCTCTTGGTGTCGATGTAGAAGAGGCTGATGAGCGCCCGTCATCAGCTCATGAACTTAGAGCAGCCGGCTGAACGCAGCGGGGATTGGGACCCCAGCTGCTTAACCCTTTGATCGCCGCGGTCTGTGTCCACAGCATGATCAAAGGGGACTCCCCTCTTTGATCGTGTCACCTGCAAACCAGTGACTCGATCGAAGACCGGCATCTGTCTGCAGTCAGCCCTGGGGATCTGCGGTTAGGGTACACTATGTGCTGCCCTAACAGTAGCCTGTGACACAGAAGATCATGTATTGGCATACAAGAGTATGCTAATACATATTTTTTTTTTATCCCATTAAGGCCTCATGCACACTTCGATTGGCTGTTAATGACTGATGGCTTCCGTGTGCAGTCCGTTGTTTCATGGACCAATGCAATGAAAAGGCCGAGACTGTTCCGTCAAACGGACTGGAGTAGGACCTGTTTGTTTGTTTTTTTTTGGTTTTTTTTTACTGAACGGCCACATGGTTCCGTTAAAACAACGGAAGTGTGCATGGCACTATTGAAATGAATGTGTCCGGGTGCTATCCGTTAAAAAAACGGATGGCACCCTGAAGAAAATAACTGAAGTGGGCATGAAGCCTTAGGGATAACTTTATTTTTTGCTTATAATGTAACAAAAATAAACTAAAGTCATTATTTTGAATAAAATATATTTTATTGCCCGTACATTACATAAAAACAGAAAACTTAGATAAGTATCTACACTACCGTAATAACCTTAAGGCTGGGTTCACACAGATTTTTTTGCAGGTGGAAATTTTTCCTCAAAATTCAGTTTGAGGCAGATTTTCCTCTCCCTGCACGCCGATTTTCGCAGGGTTTTTCGCCCGCGGCCATTGAGCGCTGCGGGTATAAAACTCAGTGAAATACGCTTTCTCTGCCTCCCATTGATGCCAATGGGAGGTCAGAGGCGTAATCGCGCGAAGATAGGGCATGTCCCTTCTTTCTCCCGCGAAACTGTTTTACCGCTTGCGGGAAAAAAGACGCCTCCGCCTCCAATTGAAATCAATGGGAGGCATTTTCAGGCGGTTTTTGACTAGTTTTTCGGCGCGGTTTCCGTGTAAAAAAACTCGGCAAAAAAACTCAGTGTGAACATAGCCTAAGAATTAATTTAACACGTGTTTAGTGTAAAACATTAACAGGATATAAAACAAACAAAAATAACACAATCCTGAAAATCGCTTTCTCCTGTGTTCACACTGTAAAAAGAAATTGTATTTAGTGGTTTATTTTTCTACCCCCCCCCCCCCCCAAACCGCACAGAAAAAAAATACAATTTCTCCCGCATAAAACAGGGCTTCATACAACCACGTCAATGAAAAAATAGAAAGCCGCAGCAAATAACGGCCAAAATTGCCTCCCATTGATGTCAATGGAAGTGGAGGCGTTTTTCCCCAGGTGCGGGGAAAAAAACGCTAGCGGGGGAAAAGCTAAATGCCCTATCTTGAGGTTTTCCACCTCAAAACCCCAATTGAAATGAATGAGACAGAAAAAATTGCTGCGTTTTATGGCAAAAACTACTTGCGAGTTTGTTTGTTTTTGCCTGTTGAAGAAAAAGGTAACAAAAAAGCCTCAAAACATGTCAAACGCCTGTGGTGCAAAACCACTTAAAAAAAAAACCAAAACAGCTGATTTTTGTCCAAGCAGAACTTTCTGCCTGCAAAAAACTGTGTGTGCTGGCAACGTGTCAATTTAAAGGGAACCTGTCACCAGCATTTCACCTATTAAACCAGCAATACCAGGTGGTAGTTGGTGAAAAATCATTTCTATATAACCTATAATTGTTGGCTCTGTATCTTTAGTATTCAGTTTTCTAGTGTTCCCGCACCGTATGCTAATGAGCATAAAATAGTCATATCTTCATTCCTCAAGTCTTTCCAAGGTTACCCTGCCTCCTATCTTTTGATTGACAGCTCCTCGTCTTCCCCCAGCACCTCTTCTGGGGTATACATACAACGGGACACTGGATTATTATGATAAAAGTCATGAAATGTTTGCAGACCGTTATTTACAGTCGGAGGAGGAGTTTAGGAGAAGGGGTTAACGGCAATGAACTTTTTATAGCAGCGGCCAGTGAGGGATAAGTTAAAGAGGCTCTGTCACCAGATTTTGCAACCCCTATCTCCTATTGCAGCAGATCGGCGCTGCAATGTAGATTACAGTAACGTTTTGTTTTTTTAAAAACGAGCATTTTTGGCCAAGTTATGACCATTTTTATATTTATGTAAATGAGGCTTTCTAAAGTACAACTGGGCGTGTTTACAGTAAAAGTCCAAGTGGGCGTGTATTATGTGCGTACATCGGGGCGTGTATTATGTGCGTACATCGGGGCGTGTATTATGTGCGTACATCGGGGCGTGTATTATGTGCGTACATCGGGGCGTGTATTATGTGCGTACATCGGGGCGTGTATTATGTGCGTACATCGGGGCGTGTATTATGTGCGTACATCGGGGCGTGTATTATGTGCGTACATCGGGGCGTGTATTATGTGCGTACATCGGGGCGTGTATTATGTGCGTACATCTGGGCGTGTATTATGTGCGTACATCGTGGCGTTTTTACTTCTTTTACTAGCTGGGCGTTGTGTATAGAAGTATCATCCACTTCTCTTCAGAACGCCCAGCTTCTGGCAGTGCAGACACACAGCGTGTTCTCGAGAGATCACGCTGTGACGTCACTCACTTCCTGCCCCAGGTCCTGCATCGTGTCGGACGAGGACACATCGACACGAGAGGCTACAGTTGATTCTGCAGCAGCATCGGCGTTTGCAGGTAAGTAGCTACATCGACTTACCTGCAAACGCTGATGCTGCTGCAGAATCAAATGTAGCCTCTGGTGCCGACATGATGCAGGACCTGTGAGTGACGACACAGCGTGATCTCTCGAGAACACACTGTCTGCACTGCCAGAAGCTGGGCGTTCTGAAGAGAAGTGGGTGATACTTCTCATCAGAACGCCCAGCTAGTAAAAGAAGTAAAAACGCCCAGATTTAACACACATAATACACGCCCAGTTGTACTTTAGAAAGCCTCATTTACATAAATATAAAAATGGTCATAACTTGGCCAAAAATGCTCGTTTTAAAAAACAAACAAACGTTACTCTTATCTCCATTGCAGCGCCGATCTGCTGCAATAGGAGATAGGGGTTGCAAAATCTGGTGACAGAGCCTCTTTAAGTTCAATAGGTGAAATGCTGGTGACAGGTTCCCTTTAAGAGGTAAAGGGTATTCCCAGTAAAAGTTTCCAACGTTCTGAGTTACACATGGAATAATATACCTGAGCTGTGTTTTATGTGCAGTATTTTTGTTGCAGTGAGAACCTAGGCTGCTTTTCATGAGGAATTGTTTTATTTACCTTACCTTCTTACCATAAAGTATTGAGTTTGTCTTCTGGGACTTTGAAATTGATGACCTATTCTTAGGTAATCAATATCAGATCTTTGGGGGTCCGACTCCCGACACCTCGACTATCTGCCAATTGAAGGGGCCAAGGTGCGTGGCTTCTGAATTGCTTACCAGGCACAGCTCTGTACATTCTGTAGTGGCTGTGCCTGGTACTGCAGGTCTGTTCTTTTAAAGTGAAGGGGACTATGCCCCTTCAATCAGCTGATCGTGTTGGTGCATGGAGTCTGACACAACAACCCCAATGATGTGATATTGATGACCTATCATAAGGATAGATTATCAAAGTCCTGGAAAACACCTTAAAGGGACTGTGTCGCTAGAAAAAAATATTTTATTTTTTTTTAGTTAAACAGTTAATAGTTTAGTTAGTGTTTAACTAACTATTGTTGTAATTTTTTCACGAGTCAGGAAATATTATAAATTAGATTCTAATTTATAACATTTCCCAGTGCTGGTCACTAGAGGGAGCAATTCCCAAAATTGCAGCATTGGCATGTGGTAAAGCAACCACATTTTTTATACTGCAATATTTGAGAAGACACACTCGCTCTAGTGAGCTCACAGAATCCCCCCTCCCTTATCCTGGCTAGTGCCAGGAGAAAGGAGGGGATTGAACGTTCAAACCTCCTACACGGTGTCGCCATATTTTTGAGTGAACACACAGTGTACTAGGCTTACATACAGTAGTAATCACACAGTAAAACAAGTACATACACAGAAATAACTTACCTGCTCCTGCCGCCGCCGGTCCGTCCGCTCCGTCTGCTTGCTTCAGAACACAAGTCCGGAAGCCGCGACCGGAAGTAGTAATCTTACTGTCCGGCCGCGGCTTCCGGTCCACAAGAAAATGGCGCCGGACGCCGCTCGGCCGAAGACCTTACATTTGGACTGTGTGGGAGCGGCACATGCGCCGTTCCCACACAGACGGCGTACAGCATAGTGAATGGAACGGGTCCCGTTCGCATTCACTATGGGGCTATATGTGCCGTATTCCATGTCTGTATGTGTTGTTAATCGACACATACAGAGATGGAAAAAAAAATGGCAGCCCCCATAGGGAAGAAAAAGTTACAAAATAAAAACAAGTAAAACAAACACAAATAAATCATTTTTTAATAAAACACTAAAAGCAAATTGATATAAAAAAAAAAAATTCTGCGACACCCGTCCTTTAAAGCTTCTTACACTGCAATTGACTTTCATTAGGACTGCGTAGAACAGTACGTTAACCAGAGCAATACTATGCTGACCATTCCAGTGATCCCTTAATTTATATAATTAGATGCATTTGCTTGGTAGCATTTTTCTTTCTCGTTTATCAAAAAAGGGCAACTTTATAGGCGGCAAAACGCAGTAGTGAAAAAGTGAGGAAAATGTATAGTTGAATCTCGCAAACCTCTTTATAGCTCTAGTCTTATAGCAAATTAATGTTATTTTTTTGTATAAATAAATTATGCAATTTTCCTATCTACTTTCTGTATTAAGTTTTCAAGATCTCTGCTTAGTGTTGTTCATTAGGAACGTTCATTGTTTACTTCCAGTAGATAAAATTCTGTCCATGGTCATGTGATGGATGCACAGGTGCACGGCTCGTTACAGTACGTGTATCAGAGCTGTCTCTACTAACGATCTCAGCACATGTGTCCATCACATGACCATGGACAGAATTTTTCCCACTGGAAGTAAACATTGAATGTTCCCACTGTATGACAAGCATCTAATATTGGAAAATTGCATGACTTTTAATTATACAAAAAACATAAATTTGCTGAAACCAGACAACCCCTTTCATTTGGTAGAATAGGATTTTGTTTTTGTCACTGAGATTTGACCTGTACTGTTGAATATAATAGTGTGATCTTTATCCTGTGGTTTAATCCTTTTACTGCCAAAGACATGTCATTACTTTAACCCCCCTTAGTTACCAGCCTATTTTAGGCCTTCATTAACAAGCACGTTTTTTTTGTTTTTCCATTGTCGCGTTTAGGGCTTATTCAGACGAACGTGACATACGTCCGTGCAACGCGCGTGAAAATCGCACGGACTTATATTAGTCTATGGGGCCGTGCAGACAGTTCCGTGATTTTTATGCAGCGTGAGTCCGCTGCGTAAAACTCACGACATGTCCGTTCTTTGTGCTTATTTCGCGCATCACGCACCCATTGAAGTCAATGGGTGCGTGAAAATCACGCGCACCACACGGAAGCACTTCCGTGGGACGTGCGTGATTCGCGCAACAGCAGTGGTGAAGTATGAATGAAAACAGAAAAGCACCACGTGCTTTTCTGTTTACAAACATCCATACGGAGTGTCATAATGATGGCGGCTGCGCGAAAAGCACGCAGCCGCGCATCATGTTGTGATGCCACATGGTGCTGTCAAGTGCCTGAGGATGCAGGTACAGTTGAAACCATGAAAAAAACGAACTGAAAAAAAATAATGTGGTAGATGGTGTCCTGGGGACGCAGATACTTTTGAAATTGGGGGGAAAAAATGAAGAAACCGATATGCGCAAGATGACTTCTGTTGATTGCGCTGAGTTTGGGTTATTTTTCGATTGCAGCTACTAGGACTGGGCAATTAATCACCCCCTAAGCATAATCAGGAAATAGAGATATGTGCATGTAGACAAAAGTGGCATGTATCAACTCTGCACGTCTTAACCTCTTAATGACCAGCCTATTTTAAACCTTAATGACCAAGCCATTTTTTACGTTTTTCCATCGTCGCATTCCAAGAGCTATAACCTTTTTATTTTTGCATCGACATAGCTGTATAAGGCCTTTTTTGCGGGACAAGTTGTATTTTTTAATAGCACCATTTTGGGGGACATATTATTTATTGATTAACTTTTATTAACTTTTTTTTGGGGGGGAATAGAAAAAAACCTGAAATTTTGCCACTCTTTTTCGCGTCTTAAATCTACGCCGTTTACCGAGTGATATAAATAACACTAACTTTATTCAGCGGGTTGTTACGATTGCAACGATACCAAATTTGTATAGTTTTTGTATGTTTTACTACTTTTACACAGTAAAAACGCTTTTTTTGTTTTCGCCGATGCAGTTGTATGAGGGCTTTTTTTTTGCGGGAAGACTTGTAGTTTTTATTGGTACCATTTTGGAGTAGATGCGACTTTTTGATCACTTTTTATCACATTTTTTTTAAGTCAGGATTCACAGAAAACAGCAATTTTTCCATAGTTTTTTATTACATTTTTTACAGCGTTCACCGTGCGGGTTAAATAATGTAAGATTTATAGTCGGGGTCGTTACGGACGCGGCGATACCAAATATGTGTAACTTTTTTATTGTTTTTTTTTAATGATAAAGCATTTTGTAAGGGGAAAAGCTGGGTTTCACATGTTTTTTTAAATTAACTTTATTAAACTTTTTTTTACTAGTCCCACTAGGGGACTTTAATATGTGATTCTCCGATCGCTATTATAATGCACTGCAATACTTTTGTATTGCAGTGTATTACTCTGCCTGTCCGTTTAAAACGGACAGGCATCTGCTAGGTCATGCCTCCGGCATGATCTAGCAGGCATTCGCTCCAGGCAGACCTGGGGGCCTTTATTAGGCCCCCGGCTGCAATTGGAGACACAGACACTTGGCAATCTTATCGCCGGGTGTCGGTGGGAGAGAGAGGGAGCTCCCTCCCTCTCTCCAAAACCACTCCGATGCGGTGCACGCTATTGTGCACCGCATCTGAGGGGTTAAACGGGTGAGATCGATACTTATATCGATCTCACACGGCAGAGCAGGGACGCCCCCACCCCTCAGCTGCCTCTGGCAGCTGAGAGCAGGGAGATTTGACGCTCCCTGCTTTGTTTACTTATCCTGATGCAGCGACGTAAAAAGGCATATGCATCAGAATAAAGCCCGTTAGTGGCCGCCGTGAAAAGGCATATTGGCGGTCACTAACGGGTTAAACTATTATTTTCTCTGAGTTGTTGTGCACTTTGTGGCTAAAAGTCTTACCCAAGCAAACATGATGAAGGTATATGCATTATTTATTTATTATTTATTTTTTTTAAATTACTAAACGTTACGCCCATTAATGTTAAGTGCTAGGAGTGCCAAGTGGTTTTAGTTTCAAAAACGAAATGGGTATTGGAGTATAAAGATATTTATTTTTTTTAGAATTCAAAGTGTGACAATTCTCCCCGCAGGTAAAAGATTAAACAAAATTTGTAGTATTTTCGGTTCAACGTTCATGGTCTTTTCACGAAGTTGTCTAGATGATTTTGAATTGAAAGCCTATGAGCAAAAGCTTTCAGATTGAGGGAGTGTCTTAAATAGTGCTAATTCTGGTGTAGCTGATCCAATTATAAAAGAAGCAAAAATGGCGTTCGACTAGACATGAAATGGGTGGTCAGTGATCTGTTGGCAGCAAACCCAAAAATCATAATACATCCACTTGCACGATTAATTAAACTTATAGCAGTCGCTGTTGATTCCGTCAAACGGAAACCTTACTGAACTGAGACAAAAGGAAGCCCTTGGCATCTGAAGCATTACCATTGAAATCAATGGTAATGCAAACGGAAGCTATGGTTTCCGTTTTCATTGATGGGCTCCAAGAGCTCTGCTTGTAGTCATTCAATAGGAGCCCTTTATTTACCTACTGTGGATAAAAAAAATCTGTCCTGGTCATTTGTTGGACACACTGGTGCAGAACTGATATGTTACATTAGTTGTTTTTTTTTTTTTACATTTTCCAAAAAAGGAAGCACAACATTGTCACTGATGAAAACATAAGATAATACAATAAAGTGAAGTCGGTAACGTCAAGAAAACTAGGTCCCTGTTCACATCACGTTTGTCTTCCGTTTTGGTCTTAACGGAAAGACACAAAGTATTGTTTCCGTTTGCAATACCATTGATTTCAATGTTCTTTTTTTGGTTTTAGTTTGTATCAGTTTTCGTCCGTTCCGCTAGGTTTCAGTTTATTTGACCGAAACAATAGTGTAGGGTGCTACTCTATTTTTTTTTTTAGCAAGAAACGGAAACCTAGCTGAACAGAAGCAAACTGAAACCAACTGAAAGAAACATAAAAATACCATTTGAAATCAAAGGTATTGCAAACATAAACTATACTTTCCGTTTTTGTCTTTTCGTTCCTCTGACGGAAGAGATGAACAGAAAGACCAAACGGAAGGCAAACTCGATGTGAACAGGCCCTTACATTTAGCGTGTACATCAGGAGCTGTCCCAGCGTACATATGACTTTAGGGTTCAATTAGCCTGCCGGAGGCCAAAAGTGTATCCTTTTTGGCCTCTGGTGGGTGCAAGTCATAATACGGCAAAAAAACAGGTTCTGGAATAGCGTAGTAGACTATTCCGTTCTACTGTATTCAGTAAAAATAAATAACTTTTTTTTATCTTTTTGCTTTTACAGCTGAACCGTATGGGTTATGGGTGCCAGTGTATGGCAGAGGCATCCGTTTAACATATACTTTATCCGGCATATTTCTAAAACTGAGGCTGTAAACGTGATGTATACGGGGGTGAGCTTTTAGGTCACGCCGATTGAGCTGTCATAATTACCATGAAAGGCAGGTCACTCGGTTGGGAAGGCATACGCCCTCCTAGGTAGAGTGAGTACAGAAGAAGCAGCCGCACATAGCCAACACCAAGCCCACAAATTGGCACACAATTTGCAGATAATACCACCGTTTTACAGGCAAAATTGTGCCGCCTTTTGTCACCAAGATGGTTTTGGACGCTTGTGGCTGCTGCTCTATGTGCTCACCCTCAGAGCTCTTTTGTTATGGAAAAAAAGTCTGGTACCTCTGTGACCTTCACATGACCATGGACACATTTTTACCACCTCTGGTATCTAACAATAGTTTATTTTGTGCCCTCTACCTCAAGTGGAGGGACCTTGTGGTGTCCACACCATTTGGTTGGTGAGCTAATAAGAAACACTTGTATTCTCTGAAATGCCTTGTTGACCTGCAAGTTCAGAGCTCCATTAGTGTTCAGATTTCAGAAATAAAAGGAGTAATAACAAACTGGCCAATAATGCAGTGCAACTTCTTTAAGTACACGGACCGTTATCTAAAAATCATGACAAAGGCGCACGCACAACCGTGTAACTCGCTGTCTGCGTGAAGGGAAGCGGGGGATTAGGAGTTGTGTATCCTAAAATGGGGTTCTGAATATTATAAAATTAATTTGCCTTGAACTGTAGCCCTATTAACATAAAAAATAAATAAACCACAGGTACAATTAGAAGCTATTTTACCATTTACCAGAAGAAATGTTCTGTCCACATCAGCAAAGTGATTGTATGGTAGTAAAGCGTTTCTAACGTCTGCTTTTTAGGTAATTGACCTCTTATTTTTGTGTCTTCTGAACCATTTTTTTACTCTTTCTAGAACATGATTGCTTTATTCTATTGATTCATGCAAACTAAGATCCTCTGCTAGCACTAACACCTGTAAAGTCATAAATGCCATGTCACTTGTTAGAAGCATTTGCAAATTCCCTTGTATATTTGCTGCATGAGACCTTGCGTAGGGTTTGAAAGCTGCTTCACTGGTTTATTCTGTTCCGCTGAATCAAGTAAGTTTTCAATGTGATAAATGTCGAAAGCCCGAATAATAATCGTATCCATTTGTATCAATACTGCCTAGATTGTCCTGTGTGTAATGCTGCCACTTCAGCTTTATACATTCACGAAACGTGAAGGTAGGTATTGAATGTACTGTACCCTATTATGTTAATGTATGTCATTTTAATAGACAAATCTAATAATCCTGGCTTGCTGCATTACTCATGTATCCACTACATAGAATGTTGATGGTTGCCGCAGAGCACGCTTAGTTTTAATGCACCGTACAGATTCCGAGATATACATTGCATTAGAGGTTTATACATGTATGTATAGTGTCTTACATTAACAAATTGCTGTATGTGCAGATCTCCAAAGAGAGTTTACCCCCCAAAAACAAAGGAAAGAAAAAATATTCCAACAAATTAATTTATCTGCAAACAAATGTTAAAGGTTAACTAAACTTTCAAAAAAACTTACATATCCGTGACGTGTCCGAAGTTTTGACCGATGGGGGTCAGAGCACTGAGGCTCCCACCGATCGCTAACACCAAGTGGCAGAAGCGTTCGGGAGAGCGCTGAGCCGCTTAGTTTCTGATTGAACCAACTGCTCAGCTTTCAGAGAAAAGCCACAGTACAGGCTCACAGACTTTCTATTGAGCCTGTGCACCATTTGCTCACGTGAGCGCTTCTGCCGCTTCGTTTTAGTGATCGGTGGGGTCTCCGTGCTCGGACCCCCGTGATCAAAACTTCTGACACGTTACGATGACATGTTAGAAGTTTTTTGAATGTTTAGTTACCCTTTAAAGTTGTTGTCCATTCTGTTGTGGTCATGATTTACAAGAGTGTATGGGGTATAGCTGTGGTTTCTAGATGATGTGGTTTTGAAATAGCTGGAGAGCCATAGATTGGTGTGACAAATGTGGTATAGCATATGGAGTATAGTCTTGACTGTGAAAGCATAACCCAGACTTGCACACTATTATTACAGTTGAAAACACTGGATTTTAATCTTTTTTTTTTTTTTTATGCTGTTTTGCAGCGATTTTTAACAAGAACCGCGAAATGACCACAATGTGTAAACGCTGCCTCAGTTTAAGGCTGGATTCACACGAGCATGTTATGTCCATAATGGACGGAACGTATTTCGGCCGCAAGTCCTGGACCGAACACACTGCAGGGAGCCGGGCTCCTAGCATCAGTTATGTAAGATGCTAGGAGTCCCTGCCTCTCTGTAGAACTACTGTCGTGTACTGAAAACCTGATTACAGTACGGGACAGTTGTCCCGCAGCGAGGCAGGGACTCCTAGCATCGTACATAACTGATGCTAGGAGCCCGGCTCCCTGCAGTGTGTTCTGTCCAGGACTTGCGGCCGAAATACGTTCCGTCCATTACGGACGTAACATGCTCGTGTGAACCCAGCCTTAAACAGGTTTGCAATATTTGTGTTTTGGATTAGCCAAAATTCAAACCTGATCTGATTTCTTTGGGTTTGTCTAATCTTTTTCCTGAATGCTGGATTGGCATATCAATAACATTTATCTAATTTTTATATCCCCCCCCCCCATAATTACTTCAGCTACACAGACCAGTGTTACGTATATGTTTCTAAAGTTGTCCTTTTTTTGGTGTGTTTTTTTTTTTTTAAATTGGGTTTTCACTTTTTTTTTGTAAAGTGTTAACCCTTTAGTGAAATCTGACATACATAGCGCACATCACACTATGGCATGGGCTCATGCCCCATAATACCTGGCAGGTGCTGGCTGTTTCATACACCTGCAATGGACGGGATTAGGACTCCTCAGGTGCCGCGGCCAATAGCTAAAGCGGCATCTAAGCGGTTAGATCGGTGATCATGGCAGCCCGGGACCAATTGATGGCCTGCAGGTCTGCCTTCTTAAATTTAAAGGGGTTGTCCGAGATTACATTTTCCAAAGTGGCCCCGTTTCCAGATCCTGCCGTGGGGAACTTGATGGGTGACGTCACACTCTGCTCTGGCTCTGCAGCTTTGTTGATCTTGAATTATTTTCCGGGTATACGACACATCACTTGTGACGTGGAGTATGTCGGCTTGTTCTGTTGTAATGCGCATGCGAGGCCCCTGCGGTTATCTCGAACAGCAGGGACCGTGAGAACAGCAGTGACAGCGCATGCGCGTTACGGGCTGTGAAGCCGAACAAGACGATATACACCACGTGACAAGTGACGTGTCGTATACCCGGCAAAGAATTCAAGATCAACAAAGCGGCAGAGCCAGTGCAGAGAGTGACGTCACCAATCGCGTACTACACGGCAGGATCTGGAAACAGGGCCAGTTTGAGAAAACGTAAGTATATTACAAATGTGTTTACATTTATAAATTTTAAGCATTAACACAAATTAATTAAATCTCGGACAACCCCTTTAAGCCTCGCCACAACTTTTAATTAAAAATAAGTACGTTCTCAACCCCTCCTTTCCCATTTTTCACGTAAAAATATGTAAACCATGAAACCTTATTACTTAATTGGTATTGCTGTGTTTAAGTCAGAACTATATAAAATATCACAATTTTAATCTGCAGGGTGAACACTGCAGGAAAAAACAAAATTCACAATGTTTGTTTTCAAGGCAATTTTTATTTTATTTTTTCCACTTGCTTCCCCAAAAAATGAAGTTGTGTGTACCTCAAAATGGTACCAGTAAGAACTACAGGTCACCCACAAAAAAATACTTCTCAAACAGCTCCATCGACAGAAAAGTATTTTTAGGGCCTCAGAATATGGCGAGACAACAATTTTTTATTATTTATGAATTTTTTTTTAAAATTCAAAGTAGTAAGGCCCCATGCACACGATCGTGCCCGCAATGTGTGCATGGGGCCTTAAAAAAAATAAAAATAGATATGTTTTTGTTTAACGCGGTAAAAGCAAAACCTGAAAAACTATTTGAATTGCTTTTTATTTTTTCCACCCTGCAAAATAATATTCTCAGTACATTATATGGTAGCCATTTAAAAAAATTAAAAAAAACTCGTCCTACAAAAATCAAGACCTCGTACAGCTATGGCAACAGAAAATAAGTTATGGCTCTAGGGTTGTGGGTAGGGAAAAAACACAAATTGGCTGTCGTTAAGGGGTTAAAGGCGTATTAACACATTAAGGACACGGCCTATCTTCGTTCTTGTTTTGTTTTTGTTTTTCTCCCCCTCCATACTATTTTAAAAAAAATTTTTTTGCGGGACAAGTAATTTTTTTCCCCCCATGGCATTTATTGTACCGTATAATGTACTGGGAAGCTGCATACAAATTTGTGGGGTGAAACAGCGATTATGCCATTTTTTGGTGGGGGTGGGGGGTGGGTTTTTATGGCTTCCATTAGACTGTAAAAACGACATGTTCACCTTATTCTACAGGTTGATAAAATTATGGCGATACCAAGTGTTTGTCACCACTTTTTTTTATTTAAAAAAAAAAAAAATATTTGTTTTGTGTCGCCATATTCTGAGAGCCATAACTTTTTTTTTTTTCTTTCATTTTTCCTGCCCTTAAACAATGTGAGGATTTATTTATTGTGGGGCGAGCTGTCGCTTTTGATACCATTTTGAGTTACATGCAACTTTTTGATCGCTTTCTATTCCATTATTTTATTTTAATTTTTTTTGGAGAGCCAAGGTGACCAAAAACACAGCAATTTATTTACAGCGTTCACCGAGCGGGTTAAATAACGCTATATTGCGATAGTTCGGACAAGGCGATACCAGTTTTAACTTTTAAAAAAAATAATAATAATTAACACTGCTTTAGAAAAAAAATTGCGAAAGGTGTTTTTTTTTTTACGTCTCCCTAGGGGATTTGAACAAGTGATCTATGGATCTTTGCATGATATACTGCAATACTAATGAATTGCAGTATATCGCTATACTCACCGTCTACTTTGAAAGGAGGTACAAAGATGGTAGACCTGGGGGTCTTAATTGGCTGCCATGATGACCATAGGCACCCCGCGGTCACGTCATGGCTAATGGTACGTTGGAGGAGGCCCCCCTGATTCATGTACTGTTAAGGGTTCAAAAAAAATAAAAAACATTAAAAATGTTAAACAAAACGCTGTGTATGTAGTCATATATTCCTACGGACTAATGGCAAATGTTAGGCCACATTGATTTTGGCTTTAAAAACCGCTCCTAAACGCTGTGTGTGAAACCGTCCTTAGGCCTTATTCACACGAACGTGGCGTTTTGCGTGTATAGCAGTTCCATCTGGCATCAGTATTTGGTGCGTGCCTGCGTGATTTTCGTGCATATGGCATCGTTATGACACTGTTTTTTATGTTTACAAACATAAAAGCAGGAGGTGCCTTTATTTTTTCATTTACTTTACAACTGTAGTGCGAATCACGTGCGACACACGGAAGTGCTTCCGTGTGTGATTTTCACTCACCCATTGACTTCAATGGGTGCGTGCTGCGTGAAAAACGGGCAAGTATAGGACATGTTGTGAGTTTTACGTAGCGGACACACTTTGCGTGAAAATCGCGGACAGTCTGAACGTCCCCATTGCCTAACATGGGTACGTGAAAATCACGCGCGTATCACGGACGTAAAATACGTTCGTGTGAATAAGGCCTAACAGTGTACATTGCAAACGAGGAGCACCTAAAGCAATCCTATTTGTGTTGCATTTACAATACATGAGGACTTGGCAGGGGATTTGACTTAGGGTGGATTTACACGAGCGTGTGCGTTTTGCGTGCGCAAAAGGCACTTGACAGCTCCGTGTGTCATGTTCATATGGTGCGCGGCTGCGTGCTTTTCGCGCAGCCGCCATCATTAATGACACTCCGTTTGGATGTTTGTAAACAGAAAAGCACGTGGTGCTTTTCTGTTTACATTCATAGTTTGACAACATTTGCGCAAATCACGCGCGTCCCACGGAAGTGCTTCCATGTGCTGCGTGTGATTTTCACGTTTTCACGCACCCATTGACTTCAATGGGCGCGTGATTTTCACGCACCCATTGATTTCAATGGGTGCGTGATGCGCGAACAACGCAGAAATATAGGACATGTCTGCACGGCCCCATAGACTAACATAGGACCGTACGTCACGCGTGAAAATCACGCGCGTTGCACGGACGTATATCACGCTCGTGTAAATGAGCCCAAAGAGAAATAACAATAGATTTATTTTTAACGCTATTTATTTTTTAAACCGCCCCCATTCGGCCATTGGAGACGCCACACCCTTTTTGCATTGTCTGTAAAGACAAACAGTGTGTGCTATACGGCAGCTTATAGTTGGTGTTTATGTAGATAATATTTAATCACTCTATAAACCAAAACTTTCACAACTTTTATTTTATATACTTTGTATTTTCTCAATATTTTTAGAGGCCGTAAACCTTAATACCTAGTTCTGCTCTCAGTTGAAGGTTTGCTACTATTCTATCCAGTCTAGGCAATCTTCTATGAGCGAAGTACATCAAATATCTCCTGTAGTTCACCACAATGTATTGGGCTTCTTTCACACTACCATTAATATACGTTTTACTTTTCTTCTGTCAGAGGAGGAGAGGATCGAAAGATTAAACCGAAAGCAACGGTTCCATTAGAATTACCATTGATTTCAATGGTAATTATTGAGATTGTTGCATTTCGTTCGCTAGGTTTCCGGGGTTTTTTTTGTTTTTTTTTATCATAAGCAGAAGTGCAGTCTGCAAAACTTTCAAAACCCCTGAAAGCTAACAAGCGTTCCTATTCACTGACGGCAAATAAATATCTTTCAGTTGGAGAAATTTTTGTTTGGTTTATTTATATGAAAACCCCTGTAAGTGATGGAGTACGTCCCCCAGGGAGTGGTAGGGGGAGGAGATGCATAAAATCTTTAGGCCTTGTTCACACAGTGCAGATTTGATGCATTTTTTTTAAGCCAAAACCAGGAGTGGAACCTAAAAAGAACTATATAAAGGAAAGGCTTATAGGACTGTTCTTCTGGATCCAATTCTGGGCTTAAAAAATGCATGCAAAATTTTCAGCAAATCTGCGCTGTGTGAACAAGGCCATACATATGTTTATAGTGTTGCATTCCTGTCTTATCAATGGCCTCTAGCAGTCCAATAGTGGTCAATACATTCCCCATCCTTTGCTGACTGTCCAGGTCTACACAGCAATGCTCACGGGTGAGCTTCAGAAAATGTCAGCCTAGGTAATATAAAATCCTGATAATTTAAGGTCTTTTTCTGACCTATTCCTTTAAGGTAGCTAGGGATAATGGCAATGTATAGACAAATCTATTCACCTTTTTGTGTTTTTGTTTTTTTTTGTCTTTTCGTTATTTCACGTTTTATATATTCATTATCTTGTGAATGCATCATAAGTAACGAAAGCTGGAAATTGTGTTGGTGCAGTAACTTTATTGGCCATTTGCTTGACAAGTAGTGATTGTCAATCTCTTTGATTTTTCTGTACAGGATTTCCTTTGTTAGCAGCTAATGTTTAAGTGCTTGCAAAGTAAAATTACCTGTCCGCTTTTTTCAACGCTTAGTTGACAATGATATTTGTTTATACGTGTCTGGGACTGAGTCATTTCAGTGTGTGTGTGTTCTTAAAGGGGTATTCCGGTTACAACAAGTTACCCACTATCCGTAGGGTAAGGGGTACTTTCCTGATCGGCGGATGTTTAACCGCTCGGACCCCCACTGTTTACGAGAATGGGGAGCCCGAAGTTGCCCGAATCCCAAGTTTGAACTGAGCGGCAGGACACTCATGCGCACTACCGCATCATTAATTCTCTATGGGAGTGCCGGAGATCGCTAAGTGCATGTTTGGCTTTTTTCGGCATCGCCATAGAGAATGAATGGAGCGGAAGTGCGCAAGAGCCACCAGCCGCTCGGTTTAAACTTGGGTTTGGGCAACTTCGGGCTCCACGTTCTCAAACGGCGGTGGTCCGTGCTGTCGGACTCCCACCGATCAGCAAGTTACCCCTTACCCTACGGATAGGAGGTAACTTGTAACCGGAATACCCCATTAAGGCCAGTTTCACACACCATGTTTTTTTTTTTTTTTTTTTAAGGGTGGTGGTGGGATCAGAAACATTGAGGCCAGGTGTTCGTATAAAGTGTAAGGGTATGTTCACACAGATCTGATACGCTGTATAGAAGTACACAGCTTATTGGACCTAGAACAAGCAGGGAATTCCATCCGAAATATTGTGTTGCAGATTATCGGCCCGGAATAGACTCTGGAAAACATAGCAGGAAAAAAAAAATACTTGCCTTCTGGCGTTGCTATAGTGACAAATCCCTCTGGTCCTTCACCCAGGTCTCCTGTGACCATGTGACCACTACAGCCTGTAATTAACTGCAGCAGTCACATGGAATGAAATGTCATCCCAGAAGGCTGTCGCTATGACAACACCACCCCCGCAACCAATTCTATTTGTTACTGCATTTACCTCCTCATTTTGCTGAATGGGGAAAAAATTCAACGAAAGTGCAGCTATTCCACGACATAAGTGTATGCATATTTCTTCAGCTGATTTTTTTTTTTTCCCCCATAATGAAATTTGAAATTTTCCATAATAAAGTCTTGCAGAAAATCTGCCGCTAATCTGCTCAGTGTGCACGTATCCTAAAGGGAAATAGGAGTGCCTACATAGCCTTTCAGTGGTGTTTTTCATCAAAATGCAGCAGACTCTAGGTATGGCGTATTTTCTCCATAGGCGTCTCTATAGGTCTTTAAAAACACCAGAAAAAAATACCTATGTATAAAATGACTAAAATAAAAAAAAAGTTTGAAACGCATGCCACCTTTTTTGCATGCAAGGAAAAACGCAGCAATGTGTGAAGGAGGCCTAATGCCGAGCTTTACTTCTACATTTACGTCTGGCTCACAGAAATAAATAAGTGTAAACATATATAAAGGAAATTAAATTGAGTTACACTTAACGAGCGTTAAAGGGGTTGCCCTGCCAAGACAACCTGGTCCTACAAACTGGGTGATGCAGGAGACTTAACTCCTCATGTACCCCCTGCTTACGGTGCCCCCCACCCAAATGACAGTTTGTGCATCAAACGTGCACAATTTTAATTTATGTTTATTTAACCTGGATCTGCTGTCCAGAATTATTGACTAAAGCTTTGCTAAACTACGGTGAAAGTTAAATCCTTACTTAATTTTGGCTCCATTACACAGGCCAATAATCGACTGAACAAGTTTATGAACGCTCATTAGTGAGCTGATCACATCATTGTAGCTGCCTGTAAAATCATCATCTCCACGTGTAAATGTGATGTGCTGCCGACAATTCTGCAAACTGATCGTTAGACCCTACAGTATAGCATCAGACCGATTTTTGTCTTTTTTTAGTTGATCGGCGCTGGTCATGGGCAAAAATCTTCCCATGTAGGCCCCCCTTACTTAAAGATGCCATTTACCCTAAGCTATTGTAGGGGCAAACAGCCCCAGGGCACTCGAGACACACGAGCTGGCTCTCGCACTTTCGTGCACTTTATCTTGCACGTTGTGTTAAGGTTCTTACACTGAAGAGTTGCCTACGCTGTCCCTCTAACTGGAGAACTGATCTGAAAGGTGTAAGGGGGTCGCCAGTGAATTTCTTACCTTGACTATCAAAATGGTGGCTCTCAAGGGGATAAAATAGACTATTTTGGAAGAGAAAACCATTAATTGTGGACTATTTCATGTGCCTCCCTTTCATGAATGGCAGTTATTCCAACCAGGAATGCTGCAGATTTGGACAATTAGAGTAATATGCCATCAGAAATTAATTTTAGTTTAATGGTTGGAGGGAGCTTTTTCATGTTTGTCTGTTAAGCTTTGTTCGTACGATGCAGTTTGTCAGCCAAAACTAGAATTGAATCCAAAAAGGTAGAAGTACGGCTACACCGTTCTTGACGAAGGGAAAAAAAACATCAAAACTAACCAATTAATTTGGATTGAAGAACTCGTAGTTGCCTAAAGAGAAAACAAGCTGATCGCAGACCATTCAGTTTTATTCCTTACTGGGCATGAACCAATTCTGGGCTTTTAATATATTGGTTAAAGGGGTTGTCACACCTGTCCATAGGCTGTCTGCTATTGGAGCTCATCTCTGTTGAAGTGAATACGGCTGAGCTGCAATACCACACACAGCCTGTGGGCAGGTGTTGTGCTATGTTTGGATGAGAGCAGACAAGTTTTAAAGGATCCTAGACAACCCCTTTTACATATAATAATAATTACTACTATATTTAACACCTCTATTTTATCATTAAGGTAACTCTAACCCATGTGATGTGGCATTTATCACTTTTCACAATTGTGTTCTCTTTTTTACAATGAAGGTTTTGTCATCGGACTGCACATTTCTTCTTTGCATTACCTTCATGCTTGTATATTTGCCAAATGTTTCTTTTAGTTTGGAGGTGCAAGTGTGATTGACTATTTTTTTTATGTACCAGTAAACGCAGAGATCTCTGGAGGAACACTTGGGTAACAAACCAGCAACATGTGCTACAGGTTTCATATTGATGTGGAAATGCTATAAAATTGTTGGGGATCTGAGCAAATGGTAGAAAAGAATTTGCAATGTATTTAAAATAACCTTGTTTTGATTAAATAAAAACCTTTTTACCTTTGCAGCCAAACAGGCAAAAAACTAATGGCGAAGTGTCGAATGCTTATCCAGGAGAATCAAGAGCTGGGAAGGCAGCTGTCCCAGGGTCGCATTGCTCAACTTGAGGCAGAGTTGGCTTTGCAGAAGAAATATAGTGAGGAACTTAAAAGCAGTCAGGATGGTAAGGGTTCTGGTTCCAAATAGGTTCACAACTGCATTTTATCTGTTGCTGTTTTAACATGTACCCCTTGGTTTGGAGATGCACATACCTATATAAGGGAACTAAACCATTATAGTCCCTAATAATAATCTTACCTGAATTGCTGCTGCTGCAAGCAGAGATCTTCAACTGTAGCAGGGGAGATACGTTCTTGCTGCCTAGCAACAGGCTACAGACTATTTTACAACAAACTTATAAGGGTACTCTGCTTTGGACAATCCCTACTTGTTAGAAAGGTCCCTTGATAATAAGTCGATCACAAAGCGTACCTACTTGACCAGTGGTGAAACCTGAAATAGTGTCTAATTTTCCATGCAGCGCCATCACAGGCGAAAATAAGCATTACATAGAGCCCATTCACATAGGTTGTCTGTGTAATGCAGGACAGGACCAGTCCTTCAGAGCGAGAAACACTCTTGTAACTGTTCTCCGCTCTGGACAAGAGTTGGGGACCCAACTCTGTTAACTGAATTCCCTAATAGGGTATCGGAAACTGGTTTTCTAAACTGGATAACCCCTCTTTAAATTGGTTTAACGACTTTAACAAGGCCTACGCTCAATGTAAGTTTCATAGGAATACATAGTGAAAGACTGGTCTACACAGCAGACGCTTTAGGAATCAGCCGGTTAAAGTGCGGTCATGGGACATAATTTCGGCCGGGATAGTACGGCAACAAAGCGCCCGGTAAGAGGATGACCTGCCCTATCTTTTACCAGGTGAAATCTGGTAAATCTTTTACCAAAAAATCACTGGAGCGTCTTTAACGGTCTAATTGCATGACCGCACCACCACTTAGGGAATAAAACATGACATGACTCCCATTGAGATTCCATGTAATGTACAAATGTGCAGGTTTCTCCACACTGATAACCATGAATGCACGAATAGAACCTCGTTTAGATAATCTAAGGAAATGGTCCCCTTTTTATAGTTCCTTGAAACATTAGCTTCTGTATTTCAAACCAGAAAGTCTGTCTTACAAGAACTTTTATATTCCGGTTCTTGTCTACGAGACTGGTTTTGTTTAATCACTGGAGTGTCTCTATTAGATTTTTGACCGTATTTCTTTTTTGTTTTTTAAATGGCAAGCAGAATGAATACTGTTACTATGTCCACTGTACATGTCTGGGTAGTGTTGTTCCAATATTTAGCTGGGCATATTCTGGTAGGTTTAAAAGATTATTTTTTTCTTAAGGACAAAGCCATTTAAAGTAAAAGTCTTCAAGTGTAAAGAGTGCTTTTTTATATTTTATGTTTGCTTTACCTCTATCTCATTCCTGAGCTGTTCTAACTTAAAGATGCAGAGTTTGGGTATTCTTCCTGTCTGTATCTGGTTCCTGGCTTCTAGCACCCTGTGTGGTAATATTGTCTGTTCTCTTGTCTACTTCTGCGTTACAATTATGAGTAAAGACGATTACCATCAGGAATGCAGTAATAACTTTTTTTTGTGTTTTTCTAAATACTGTGATGTACACTCGTTACACAAACTGTTCAATTGACTGACTTAATATACTGATCACTAAGAAAAATGTTTTGCAATTTTCCCATGGTGACACTTTAAGGGTGGTCCCAGAATCAATAATTATATATGCACAGGATAGGTGATTGATCACTGGGACCCCCACCAATTGTGAGGACTTGCAGTGAGTGGCGGTCGAGCAAGCGCTTGTGGCTCCATTCATTGTCTGCGGGTCTGACAAACAGCCAAGCAATGTACTCAACTGTTTGTCATTCCCATAGACTTTGAATGGAGCGGCAGTGCACTTGATCAACTGCTTCATGCAATGTCCTCCTCACTGCAGTTGAGCAGGGGTATTCAGGACCCCGTTTGAGTGATCGTGGGGGCCCCTTAGCGATCAAACAATTATCACCTATACTGTGGGTAGGTGATAATTGTCGATTTTGGGAATACCCCTTTAAATGGGTATTCTCATCTCACACATTTATGGCCTATCAACAGGACAGGCCATAAATGTATTAAAGGTGTGGGTTCGTTTGGGGGTCCTCCAACCCCCATTGTGCCTCGTGTGGTGGCCACCAGCCGCCGCATCCATGCGGAAAATGAATAGACGTGGCCGCACACGCGGCTCTTTCCATTCAGATCTATGGGAGTTGTGTATCAAAATTTAACCCCTTAGTGACCACTAATACGCCTTTTTACGTCGGTCACTAATGGGCTTTAGGCTAGGCTGACGCCTTTTCACGTCAGCCTAGTCTAAGTCCTGCACGGGTCTCCCGTGCAGGCAGGAGCCGGGGCTCTGCTGTCTGATGACAGCTGAGCTCCTGCTCCAACGCCCGCGATCGAAGTTTACTTCGATCGCGGCCGTTTAACCCGTTAAATGCCGCCGTCAATAGCGACCGCGGCATTTAACTTTGTTTACAGAGGGAGTGCGCTCCCTCTGTCACCCATCGGCGGCCCGCGAATGAAATCGCGGGTCTCCGATGGGGTGTCATGGCAGCCGGGGGCCTGATAAAAGCCCCCAGGTCTGCCCTGGACATATTCCTGTTAGGACGCGCCGGAGGCACGTCCTAACAGATTGGCTGTCAGATTTACACTGACAGGCAACAATGCTCTGGTATACGAAGTATACCAGAGCATTATAGCAGCGATCGGAATATCGCACAGTAAAGTCCCCTAGTGGGACTAATAAAATCAGTCATCAAAGTGAAAGAAATATGATTAATAAAAAGTACAGTAAAAAAAAAAAATATAAACATTTTTTTCCATAAAAAGTGGTTTTATTTAGTAAAAGTACAGTAAAAAAAAAAAAAGTACACATATGTGGTATCGCCGCGACCGTAATGACTCCATTAATAAAGTTAATATGTAATTTAAACTGCAAAGGGAACACCGCAAAAAAAATGGCGAAATTGCAATTTTTTTCCATTGCCCCCCCAAAAAAGTCATAAAAATGAATCAATAAGTCCCATGCACCCCAAAACAGTACCATTCAAAACTACGTCTCGTCCCGCAGAAAACAAGCCCAAAAAATCACTACATTGATGGAAAAATAAAAAAATTACGGCTCTTGGAAAGCGACGATGCAAAAGCAAATAATTTTAGTTCAAAAGTGTTTTTATTGTGCAAAAGTCGTAAAACATAAAAAAACCTCCACATATGTGGTATCGCCGTAATCGTACCGACCCATAGAATAAAGGTAACATGTTAATTACGTCGCACAGTGAACGGCGTCAATTTAAAAACGCATAGAACAATGGCGGAATTTCAGGTTTTTTTTATAATCCCCCCCCCCCCCCCAAAAAGGTTAATAAAAGTTAATATAAAAATTATATGTACCCAAAAATGGTGCCATTAAAAAGCACAACTAATCCCGCAAAAAACAAGTCCTCATACAGCTATGTAGACGAAAAAATAAAAACGTTATAGCTCTTTGAATGCGACTATAGAAAAACGAATAAAATAGCTTGGTCATTATGGCCTAAAATAGGCTGGTCACTAAGGGGTTAACAACTATGTTTTGATATAGTAACGTTTTTGCATGAGTATATGCAGCCAGTGTTTTTTGTTTTTTAAAATAATGCTTTGTCCGCTTTTATCGAATCAAGTATTAGTGTGCTTTTATTGTTAATCCGTTTCATGCTTCCATATTTTCACTTTTTTGTGTGGTTATTTTCTTTAACAGAGTTAAACGACTTCATCATTCAGCTGGATGAGGAGGTGGAAGGCATGCAAAGTACTATCTTAGTTCTTCAACAGCAACTAAAAGAATCTCGTCAACAGCTCTCTCAGCTCCAGCAACAGCAATCTCAAGTTTCTGCTAACAGGACTCCAACAGAGCCCAAAGAAGAAGAGGCAACGAGCAAGGACTGCAGCCGTGTGGCAAATGGACCAAGCAACGGTGGCTCATCCCATCAGAGGAGTCACAGCTCTGCAGCGCTTTATAGGGAGGGTAGTAGTGCAGAAGAAGACTTTCCTGGGTCTCCTGTGAATGAGGAAAAGCTGTCTAACCACTCAGAGGAGAGAACTGGTAGAGGGGGGTCAAGCTACTTAACTCAGCTAAGTACTGGGTATGAGAGTGTAGACTCACCTACTGGAAGTGAGAACTCTCTCACTCACCACTCGAATGATACAGACTCCAATCATGACTCTCAGGAGGAGAAACCAAGGAGCGCGAAAGGCAACAGAACTGTGAGCTCCCGTCACATTCAGAATGGGTTGGACTCTGGAGCAAGCGTACAGGGATCTGTTTTGTAAAGAAAAAAAACTTGTTTATTTTTGTTTTCTATAAATACAAGTCATTTAATTTCACTGTTCAAGAATAGTGTATATTTTGTCATAATTTTTGCCTTTCTGATTTTTTTTTTTTTCATTCTTGCTTAATGTCATACCTCTGCCAATTTGGTCATTTTAACAGTTAATCTCAATGAAAGTTGCAAACAAAATTGACATTTATGTAGACCGTTATTTTTATGTAAGATAATTAAAAGTTGGAAAAATAACTTTGTAAATTCTTTACATTAATGATGTCTATAACTGCTAATCTCAAACTTTCCCGTGTAGTGGGATTTCTACCGTCTCTTTTCATCACCATCTTTTCATGGTACTGTGTGGGTAAGACTGCCAAAGTACGCCCAGTAATATAGTTTTATTACAAAAGGTTCTCTTGTAGTTTGTGTTGAACTGTTTTATTTTCTTCAACAGCAAAACAACTGTATGTACTACTTTTCCTTCTTTAGATGGCTGAATGTTTGACACTAGTGTGCAGTTATTCAGTTTTCCAGCCCATTGTACCTTGTTTATGCATATGATCCTGTGACTCCAATATTACCTTGCCTGTACTGACCAAACCAAAAATAAAGATTTTTAATAATGTCGCCTTTTATACACCTTTTTGTTTGCCCTATAAAGTAACATTAAATAAATACTGTTGGTATGTTTCCAGAGCTGCAGACCTCATGCGGTTAACTAGGAACAGCTTAAAAATTAGAATTCTAGTTATATAGTGCCAGCATATTCTGTAGCATTTTACATGTACCCTCTGAATTGTAAATACAAAATCGGACATTGTAAAGTGACAAAACTAATTAACAACGCAAACCGGAGGGAGGACCCTGCGCAAAAGCTTACAATCTATGAGGAAAAAAGAATGACCAAATGTAAAAAGTGCTTGTTTTGTATAGTGGTCCAGCCATCTTGTATAAACAAAGCTGCATGAACCAGTCACCAGCCAATATCTGTGTGTCAGATATGACTTGCATTAGGGTTCAAGGGTTGTGGATACTGTTGATTAAAGTGATAACCACTATAATCTGAGGGGGTAAAGGCCCTTTTACACCTGCCGATAAGCGTCCGATGCAGCGAGCGCCGATCAACTAGACATCGTTGATCGGCGCTCGTTTGCTCCTGTCACACACAGCTATGGATGGGGACGAGCGGTTGTTACTCCGATCGCTTGTCCCCAATACATTATCATGTCGGCAGCGCGTCTCCCTGTTTTACACAGGGATATGTGCTGCCGACAACGATAATCTTTTTTTTTTTTTCTTTTTTTTTTTTTTTTTTTAAACCGATACGATCAGCAGATCATTGAGCGTTTGCTCGTTCATCTGTTGTTTGTTCCCCTGGTTACACAGGGCAATTATCGGCAACGAGCGTTATATGAACGCTCGTGTGCACGATAATCTGCCAGTGTAAAACCCCCTCAAAGGAAGCCAGATAAGGGAATGTGATACGCCTGTCTAAAAAGAAAAGTTATGGTTGTACCACACGCTGAAATTGAAACATGGGTTTTAGGTAGGTTAGTAGATGGTGGAAACACAAGGAGTTTTGTTTTTGAAAGATTCATTCTCAGAGAGGGGACATGCTAGAGACAGCTGACAGACGATCACTGGTGTTATGTATTAGAGCAAGGGTGATGTCACTAAAGGAGGTATATAATTTGGGTGTCCTCAGCATAGAGATGGTACTGAAAGCCAAATTTCCTGATGGTTTGTCCAATAGTGGCTGTGTAGAAAAAGAAAAACAAAGGGGAGAGGACCTAGGACTAATCTCAGAGAAACCCCTGACCGCAAGGGGAAGATGAGAAGTCAAGCCAGTAAATGATAATGAACGAGCGGTCAGAGGTAGGAAGAAAAACAAAGTGAGAGCAGTATAAATGAGGCCAATAGAGTGCAGGATACTGAGTAGGAGGTCTACAGTGTCAAACACTGCAGAGAGATCGATAGAGTAGTTTCCATTAGATTAAGCCATCAGGAGATCATTTGAGACTTTTTAGGGCAGTTTCTGTAGAGCATAAAGTGTGAAAAACAGATTGTAAGGGGTCAAAAAGAGAGTTAGCAGAGAGATGGCGGATAAGGCGAGAGGAGAGTAGACCAAGCGTTCCAGGAATTACATTTTCCCATAATCACAGGTCGGTAGTTAGCACAGCAAGACTGGTCAAGAGATGTTTTTTTTCAGTAATGGGGTTATAACAGCAAGTTTAAAAGGAGTAAAGATCCCAGAAGAAAGCGAGAAAAAAAGAAAGGAACGTTAAATATCTTAGTTGGATGATTGGTGACAGCCGGGGAGAGACTGGATGAGGTGCGAGGGAATAAGATCGCTAATGCAGGTAGTAGGGCCTCAAGAAGAGCCTAGAGGCGACTTCTGTTGGCTAAAAGTGAAGAGGAGAGTGTGGAAGAGAAGGATCGAATGTACTAGTGGACTGCGAGATGTGCTATATTTTGTCAATTTGAACTTTAAAATAATTGTACAGGTCTTCAGCACCGATATCTGTGATAGGCATTTGCACTTTAGAAGGAGAGCTTAAAAAGTATCAGTGTAGGTTTGCTTTGCTAGATAGTGTGGGGGAAAAAGGGAGGTGAAAGCTCTTCTGTTCACTGCTAAACAAGCCTGTTTGTTTTGAGCATGAATTTGTAATGAACAAAATCTACTCACATTTACTTTTCTTCATAGATGTTCGACACACCTTGAGCAGAGGTGTGTGCCAAGGTTGTCACCATCTGTGTTTGGAGCGTAGGAGACACTGATTGTTTCAGGGCACTTTTGAGAGTTTTATTGCAATGTTTGGCAGTCAAATTGGGACAGGAGAGGGAAGAGACGGGGGACAATGTGGGACTGTAGACGGTTTATGAGTTGCTGAGTGTTCATGGCATATAGATTTATGTATGTGTTATGGGTAGCTATGTCCTGAGTAGGCAGAGAATTCTTGGAAGTAACCAGGTGAAGTGAATGCCCGTCTTCATATTTATATAGTTAGTACGGTTGAAAAAAGACACATGTCCATCAAGTTCAACCAAGGAAAGGGAAGGGGAAAATTTCTACACATGGGAGCTAATATTTATTTTTTTTCTAGGAAATTATCTAAGCCTTTTTAAGGTACTGTGACCAGCTCCTGCGGCAGATTATTCCAGAGATTCACAGTAAAGAAGTCTTGTCGCCTCTGCAGATTGAACCTTTTTTTCGTTTTTGAGGGGGTTTTACATGGAACAGGATTTCACCATATTTTTTGTATGTGCCATTCATATATTTATATAAGTTAATCATGTCCCCCCTTAGTCGTCTTTTTTCAAGGCTAAATAGGTTTAATTCTTTCAATCTTTCCTCATAACTTAGATTCTCCATGCCCCTTATTGGCTTTGTTGCTCTTCTTTGTATTTTTTTCAACTCCAGGGCATCCTTTCTAGGAACTGGAGCCCAGAACTGAACTGCATATTCTAGATGAGGCCTCACTAATGCTTTGTGAAGTGGCAATATTACATCCCTGTCCCGCGAGTCCATGCCTCTTTTAAAACACGACAATATCCTGCTGGCCTTTGAAGCAGCTGATTGACACTGCATGCTGTTATTGAGTTTATGATCTACAAGTACACCCAGATCCTTCTCAACAAGTGACCCCCCCAGTGTATCTCCCCCTAGGACATATGATGCATGCAGGTTGTTCATACCCAGGTGCATAACTTTACGTTTATCTATATTAAACTTAATTTGCCAATTGGACTCCCAAACACTTAGTTTGTTTAAATCCGCTTGCAATTCACAGACTGAACATTACATTATATAGTTTCTGGCTAACACAAAAAGCTGCTCTGTATACAGGATATAAATCAGCTGTATCTGAAAAAGTACAAATATTTTTTAATCACACTGATACGCATTTTTATAAAAAAAAAACATTTTCAAAGGTGTACATAGCCTTTAAAGAGGCTCTGTCACCAGATTCTCAAATCCCTATCGCCTATTGCATGTGATCGGCGCTGCAATGCAGATAACTGTAACGTTTTATTTTTTTTAATATTTCATTTTTGGCCAAGTTATGAGCAATTTTATATATATGCAAATGAGCTTTGAAATGGACAACTGGGCGTGTTTTTCTTTCGTATGTCCAACTGGGCGTGTATTGTGTTTTTAACTGGGCATGTTTACTTGTTTTACTTACTGGGCGTTGTGAATAGATTCCAGCAAACCACGCGTAATCTCGCGAGATTACGAGGTAAACGAGATTTCGTTTCCCGTGCTGGAAATCTCACAGAAAAGATTCAGAAGTGTCAGGATTCTGAATACACTTGACGGCCAGGCTGGAGGTCATGTGTATTCATTATCAGGACACTTGTGTATGTGGCTGCACATCGTTCTAGTAAGAACGATGCTGCTGTGTAAATGGAGAGGAGTGCATGATGCTGACTGGTCACTGATTGGTCAGCATCATACACTTCTATTCACAACACCCAGTTAGTCAAAAAAGTAAACACGCCCCGTTAAAAACACAATACACGCCCAGTTGGACATACGAAAAAAAACACGCCCAGTTGTCCATTTCAAAGCTCATTTGCATATATATAAAATAGCTCATAACTTGGCCAAAAATGAACGTTTAAAAAAAATAATAATAATCTGGTGACAGAGCCTCTTTAAAGACTATGTACACCTTTGAAAATGTTTTTTTTTTTTTTTTCTAAAAATGCGTATCGGCGTGATTATTAAAAAATATTTTTACTTTTTCAGATACAGCTGATTCATATCCTGTATACAGAGCAGCTTTATCTTGCGCTGAGACCTGAGTCTGTCAGGTCAGCGGGACTGACAGGTTCGGTGACGGCGATGAAATCCGTTACGGAAAATGTGCAGTATGTATGCTACGTGTGAATGTGTGCGTTTTTTCGATGTGGTTCTAACTGCAGATCAATCGCAGCATGTGAATGGACCCTTAAGCAACCAGCAGATGCCGAAGCTTCACCTCCACAGGTGCTTTGCAGGTGAGGCTTCAGCGTCTGATGGTGCCTTAGCAACCCACCCAACTTCCCCTGCAGAGTCCCCTGAGATCCATTCTATACTTCACGAGGGAGAGCTGGCGTTGTAAGTAACTGGAGCTACACTTCAACATCAAGAATACTGTGCCAGTTGGTAATAACATTACGGTACAGAGAGATACTGGCCAAAGTTCAAGGATTCTACATGTCTTACATATCCAGCAGACATGTTCCATGATGAGATGATGGCAACTTGCAGCTGCTGTAGACGAACAATATTGGGATACAGCAAATTTTATTCATGAATAAACCATTAGGCCATGATCACACACAGTTTTGATGTCGTTTTTGGCTCAGTTTTTTTTTTTAGTCAAACACAGGAGTAGACAAGAAAAGAAAAGCGATGCATCAGTTTTTTCTTTATAATTTTCCTTGTGTGGCTCTACCTAGGAGATGGGGGCTGGGTGACACTACCTGGGAGATGGGGGCTGGGTGACACTACCTGGGAGGTGGGGGCTGTGTGGCACTACCTGGGAGGTGGGGGCTGTGTGGCTCTACCTAGGAGATGGGGGCTGGGTGGCTCTACCTAGGAGATGGGGGCTGGGTGACACTACCTGGAAGGTGGGGGCTGTGTGGCACTACCTGGGAGGTGGTTGCCTGTGTGGCACTACCTGGGAGATGGGGGCTGTGTGGCACTACCTGGGAGGTGGGGGCTGTGTGGCACTACCTGGGAGGTGGGGGCTGTGTGGCACTACCTGGGAGATGGGGGCTGTGTGGCTCTACCTAGGTGATGGGGGCTGTGTGACACTACCTGGGAGATGGGGGCTGTGTGGCACTACCTAGGTGATGGCTGTGTGGCACTACCTGGGAGATGGGGGCTGTGTGGCACTACCTAGGTGATGGGGGCTCTGTTGCACTACCTGGGAGATGGGGGCTGTGTGGCACTACCTGGGAGATGGGGGCTGTGTGGCACTACCTAGGTGATGGGGGCTGTGTGGCACTACCTAGGTGATGGGGGCTGTGTGACACTACCTGGGAGATGGGGGCAGTGTGACACTACCTGGGAGATGGGGGCTGTGTGGCACTACCTAGGTGATGGGGGCTGTGTGGCACTACCTAGGTGATGGGGGCTGTGTGGCACTACCTGGGAGATGGGGGCTGTGTGGCACTACCTAGGTGATGGGGGCTGTGTGACACTACCTGGGAGATGGGGGCTGTGTGGCACTACCTAGGTGATGGGGGCTGTGTGGCACTACCTAGGTGATGGGGGCTGCGTGGCACTACCTAGGTGATGGGCGCTGTGTGGCACTACCTGGGAGGTGGGGGCTGTGTGGCACTATCTACAGAGGGGACTAAATTTGTGGGGGTACAAACTGGGGGCCTAGCTTCTATATGGGGGCATAAAGTGACGTTTTCAGCCATTTTACTGCCACCGTGAGTTCCCCCGCAAAGGGGCCTACTAAGTCTGTGTCGCCCAAGGGCCCACATAAACGTGGAGCCGGCCCAGATCCCTATGATCATAATCCCCCCCTTTAGAATAAAGATAAAATATTATTTATACCGCAATGGGAAGGGCATAATAAAAATACTAAGATGGAATTGTTTTTTTCTTTTATCAATAACATTTTTATTGAGTTTGAACTTGATATAAAAATATAACAATTAGCCTCCAACAAGAGGCAAATATATGAGAAACAACATAACAAATGAACATCTACAGATGAATATACAAATGAGATCATGCATGGAATCCAGAGTTGTAGCATAGATATACAAGTCTAATCCATTGCATTGATACTAATATAACTTGAGAGGAATCCCCATTTGTATTTTAAACAGGGAATAGAGAGGATGAGAATAGAGGGTCCAAGAATACTGACCATTCCCTCCATTGCATAGCGAATTTCTCAAACACGTGTCCTAATGGCCATGGAATTGCTTTTTTATGCATTCCTCAGAAAACAAGCCTCATACAGCAGAGGCAACGTAAAGATTAAAAAAAACTTATGGCTAATGCGGTAAGGGAAAAAAAAACTTTCTCTGGATAAGAAAAAATACTGGCAGTGTCAGGGTTAAGTGCGACATGTCTCCTCCAAGCCAGTAGAGGGTGCAGTTTCCTTTTGTCAGCTCATCCCTGTCACCCAGGAAGACACAGAGAATAGTAATCCAGTCAGTCAGTATCCCAGAGTGTGCAGAGCGGACAGCTTCAGCCGGGAAGATGAGCTCAGCGCTGGATCCAGTGGTGATCGTGTCCGCGGCCCGCACCGCAATAGGTAATGACCACATCCAATGGTCTGTACGTGTTGTGTGATCACAATCTACACTCATTGCACTCTGGAAAAAGACTGAAATTCCTACAGACAGTGGCTTTCCATAGTGAAATACTAAATACAATCTTTTTTTAACGCTTTCCTTTCCAGAGTGCACAGGTTAACGATAACGAGCATTTATACGACAGCCCCAGTAACTGGGATATACATGTCATTTATTGTTGTGGGCCAATCAAATCACTGGAATGATTATTATACCAGAAGTAGTGCGATTCTATCTCCATATGTTATTAGTGATCGCTTTGTGTAAAATAGTTTACAATTCCCTTCTGCATTTTACTTTCTGTCTGTGTTGTCATGGAAACTAGAATAACACTGATAGCGAACGCACGCACGCACGCACACCTTGATGCAAATTAACCTTTTCTTTTAGTACTGTAAACGCTACAGACAAAAGCTTCTATTTCCCAACTAGTCTACTATATAGTACAGTTTGTATTATATGTATGAGATAGTAAGTGGGCGTGTTCCATCCTGGCACTTGCACATGACGTAGAGAAGCTCTGTGAATATCCATTAACCAGACGTGGAGTGAAGGGAGGGGCCACAACTCGAGTCAGTCAGCTTTTCTTACCTCTGCTGCTGATTGGCTGGTTATCGTAGAACCATATCTGGTAGTGGCTTTCTGATTGGTCCGTGCTCTGACAAGTTCTCTATCCTTGTTCTGATTGGCTGTGAGTGTAGAATCATGTCATGTCAGGTCAGTGGAGTCCTGGAGATGTGGTGTAAGGAGGAGGAGCTGAATGATTTTTGTGGGTCACTGCCCTTGCACAGCCTTGTAGTGTAATGTTCAGCGGTGACAATGCGCTCCCCGTAGAGCCCTCATGGAGAAATTGCACAAATGTATATCACGTATTCCTTAATAAGTAACGCGTTTTATCTCAAGGTGGAGCAAGTTGTCCACTCACGGCTTCCGTTGTTGCTATGGAGAAAGTTCACTTGGTAACAGAGGTTAACATTAAATCCAAGGTGCTGTAATGCAAGTGTGACAAGTGATGTCCTAGAATAATACCCTGAGGTGCTATAGGAGCCTAGACTGCAGCTTCATGGCTGTTGGGATATATTCACACAGTGCAGTTTTTGAAGCCATAAAAAGTGAAGTAGAATATTTCCTAAATACTTCATTTTATGATCCATTCCTGGTGGTGGCTTCAAAAACTGCACTGTGTGAATAAAGCCATAGACAATGTGCAACATTGTGGCAGATTTATCATTGTATTTACGTCTGTTTTCTGGTGTAAACACATTGAAAAATATATTTATAAAGCTCCTGCGCCACTTTTTTCCAACACGTATGAATGTTTCTGGAAAAGTCGGTATGATTTCAGAGTTGCGGAGAGCACAAATCATTTATCAAAGATTTCCAGCACTTTGAAGACAACGGCAGACGCCATGTTAAAGACCCTGTCACCCACTCCACTGCGAGACAAATGGCGCCAATGTGCTACATATAAAGTTCCAGCCATAGCAATGCGTGACGCTTCACCGATTCTCTACTTGGGACTTATTATTTTTTTTATTGGCAATACAATAAGGAACAATATATTTTTCGTGAAAAAAGACGTTCAAACTAGCTGTAAATTTCAAGTGAAGCTTCATTATCAATATGGCCATGTTCAGACATGATTGTATTGCTGCAAATTTTTGGTGCTAAACCTGTACAAAAAGTCCCCGGCAACTTACAGTACAATACATGCAGATGGGGTTTTCAAGCCCGGAACACGCTCATTCTTTCACGGAAATACGGATGATTTTTATAGCATTTTTTTTTTAAAATTCTGGATAACCTCTTTAATTTCCACGCATTGATTTCAATGGTGACGGATCCGGTGCCAACGGTTTCCATTTGTCTCAGTTGTGCAAGGGTTCCGTCATTTTGACGGAATGAATACCGTATTCGACTACGCTATTGATTCCGTCAAAACGACGAAACCCTTGCACAACGGAGACAAACAGAAACCATTGGCACCGGATCCGTCACCATTGAAATCAATGGATGGAAACGGAAACCTACGGTTTCCGTTTGTGTCTGTCAGGGCTCCGTTCCGTCGGAACGGAGCCCTGACGCAGATGTGAACGAAGCCTTAGCTGTAATGTTGGCAGGGTGGCTCTATTTACCCTTCTAACTGGGGCTGATATGTCCAAGGAATGTGAAAAGTAAATAAAATTAAAGAAAGTAAAAAATGCAACACCGCCAAGCACAGTGACCGCCTCTGATCTCTATATGAAAATGACAGAATGGGAACCCACATTACAAATGTACTTTAGTACTTCTTTATACTATTACAAATTTTATTATAAAACAGACTTTTTTATTTTGCCTTAGAAACATTAAAAAAAACCAACAACAATTCCATTAAAAATGGTCTGAAGATGAAGACAAAATTATTGGAAAAAATCAATGAAAAAAAGTCAGTCATCCAACAGACATGTACTAAAAAAATGCTCAACTTGAACAGCTACCAAGAGCACCTGTTGATTTAAAGGGGTATTCCAGCCTCCAGCATTTTTCAGGATAGGTGAAAAATTCTAGATCAGTGGGTCTGACCGCTGGGATTCCCGCCGATCGACCCAGCCCCCTATTCCTCCCAGCTGCAAGATGGCGGCCAAGTGTTTGAATGGAGCAAAGACTGGGCTTGCGCGGTACCGCTGGGAGCACAACATCCAAAAAGATGTTTGTCTAAAGAGTGCTGCAGCCTGGGTTCTGATCCGGGCAGCGATAGTCCAGATTGTTTGTAGTAGAAAGGGTTTCAAGTAAAGAATTCCAAGGTAAAAATTGCTTTTTGCGGGTTGATTTAAAATGGTTTATTGTGCATAAAAGCGACGCGTTTCAAAGCTGCATCGGCTTCTTCATCAGACAAAAAAAAAAACTAAAAAGTTTTCCTTTAAAATTTTACCTTGGAATTCTTTCCTTCTACTTAATCTTTAACATGTATCACTTGTAAAAACCGCGTGGCCAACTACCACATCGGAAAGCCGCAGCAATTCGTGGTAAAACGCATGCAGTTTTCACATGCGATTTTTTTTAAAAAAAAATTTTTAACATTTTTATTTTTTAACACGGTTTTGAAATGGTTCTCAACCGTACCACAATGTGTGAACGTCCTTAATAAACCATTAATGTGTTTATTAAAAAGGTCACTGATGATCATAATGTTATAGCCGAAGGTAAATTAACGTGTATGGAATTTTTTCCCCGCAGATTATTCATTTCATTGTGTTGTGGCATCTGAATTACATGTGGACAGTTTAATTGTTTTGTATTCTAGTGATTTTATTGAGGGAAAATATGTTGTTAGTAGGAAAACTCTTATGATGGGGTTTAAAACTGATTATTAAAGTAGAACAATTGGGTTTTAGGGTATGTTCACACCGAGTTTTTTGGAGGCAGAAAATTCTGCCTGGAAAAATCAGCTCCGGTTTTTTTTTAAGTGATTTTGCACCACAGGTGTTTTTTGCTGCGTTTTCTTTACGTTGTTTTTGCTGCGTTTTTTTTTTACCTGTTTCCTCCACAGACTAAGGGAAAAACTGCGAGCTGTTTTTGACATAAACCGCATCAAAAACGCGTCGGCCGTTCGCAGCATTTTTTCCATCTCCCATAATGGGGTTGTTGAGGCGGAAAGATAGAGCATGTCGCTTCTTTTTCCCGCAAACTTTTTTTTATGCTTGCGGGGAAAAACGCTTCCACCTCCCATTGAAAACAATGGGAGGCAATATCGGCCGTTTTTTGCTGTGGTTTGCGAGGCAAAAAACGTGTAGAAAAACTCAGTGTGAACAGGGACTTTGGACAAAGTAGTAAAAAACGCCTATGTCTGACTGAATTCACAGTATGTTTTGAAAGTATAATTCTATGTTGATAATGACTAGATTTTTATTATTTTTATTTTTATTACTAGGTGCATTCAATGGAGCCCTGTCCACGTTACCCGTTCATGCCCTGGGCACAGTTGTGATCAGAGAGGCTCTGAAGAGATCCAGCATTAAATCAGATGAAATCTCAGAAGTGATATTCGGCCATGTTTTACCTGGGGGTATGTGGCTGCATATTAAATGTATATCCTGTTGATGCCGATGTCGTATGCAAAATGATCACCAAGTAGTTAAATAATGTATTTATCTTTTACTAATAACGTAATAAAGATTCCCCCCCCCCCCCAATTCAACACGCGATCCGATTTTCATACATAATTGGTCATTGCCTCCAAGACATTTTGCAGGCTGAAGTAGTCTGTGAGTATTAGGCCTCATTTACACGAGCGTGTGCGTTTTGCGCACGCAAAAAAAAGCAGCGTTTTGCGTGCGCAAAAGGCACTTGACAGCTCCGTGTGTCATCAGTGTATGATGCGCAGCCGCCATCATAGAGATGAGGCTAGTCGACGTCAGTCACCCTCCAGGGTGCTGAAAGAGTTAACTGATCGGCAGTAACTCTTTCAGCACCCTCGACAGTGCATTCCGATCACCATATCGAGTAACCTGTTTAAAAAAAAAGAGGTTCGTACTTACCGAGAACTTCCCGGCCGTTGCCTTGGTGACGCGTCCTTGGTGACGCGCCTCTCGACATCTGGCCCCACCTCCCTGGATGACGCGGCAGTCCATGTGACCGCTGCAGCCTGTGCTTGGCTTGTGATTGGCTGCAGCTGTCACTTGGACTGAATTGTCATCTCGGGAGGTTAGACTGGAGGAAGAAGCCGGGAGTTTTATCGGTAAGTCAGAACTTTTTTTTTTTTTTACACGTTCACGTATATTGGGATCGGAAGTCACTGTGCAGGGTGCTGAACCAGTTTAACTATTTCAGCACCCTGGACAGTGACTGTCTCCTGACGTCGCGTACCGAAACATTTTTTGCCGGGTTCGGTCATCTCTAAGACACTCCTTTTGGATGTTTGTAAACAGAAAAGCACGTGGTGCTTTTCTGTTTACATTCAGTTTGACAGCTCTTGCGCGAATCACGCAGTTCGCACGGAAGTGCTTCCGTGCGACCTTCGTGGTTTTCACGCACCCATTGACTTCAATGGGTGCGTGATGCGCGAAAAACGCACGATTATAGAACATGTCGTGAGTTTTACGCAACGCACTCGCGCTGCGCAAAATTCACGCATCGTCTGCACTGCCCCATAGAGTAATATAGGTGCGTACGACACGCGTGAAAAGCACGCGCGTATATTACGCTCGTGTAAATGAGGCCTTAGGGCTTATGCACATGGCCGTATTACGGATCTGTGCTGTACAGTTTCGTATCACAACACCTATATAAATGTATGGGTCCATTCTGTACCTCCATGAGCCTCTGATTTCAGAAGGTATATTGAGGTTTTCTTTTTTGCGGCTCACTGCATGTTCCATTGCATGCCTTATGGAGGTTTTTACCATAAAAGCATGGCTTCTAGGGTATACGGGGTGCTTATGACTCCATAATACGAGGCACTGGGACTTTGTCATGTGAGTCAGGCCTTACATGTGTCTGTTGATTGGTGACCATGTCATTGCAGTTCAGTAAACAATGTAATGACACGTGACACCAACGTGTTTGGTATGCAATAAAATTTGGGTGAAAAATGTTTAATTTTTAGCTGTAGGCTTATCTTGTTTTTGTTTTATTATTTATTGTAGGTACTGGACAGAACCCTACTCGTCAAGCTAGTGTGGGGGCTGGGATTCCCTATTCTGTGCCAGCCTGGAGTTGCCAGATGATCTGTGGGTCAGGCTTAAAGGCAGTGAGCCTTGGAGCTCAATCTATATTAACTGGGGAATCTGACATAGTGGTGGCTGGTGGTATGGAGAATATGAGTCAGGTACGAATGTGGTGCATGACCTATGTAATTGTAACATGTAAAATACTATCGATATTACAATTTATCAGGTGTTTTTGACCATGTTGAAGTGTAAGCAGGCTAGGCCTCATGTACACTTCCGTTGGCCGTCGTACAGCCGTTAATGACGGATCCGTGAAACACGGACCACACACGGGCGGCTTCCATGTGCAGTCTGTTTTTTCATGGACCAAATCAATGAAAAGGCCGAGACTGTTCCGTCAAAAACGGACAGGAGAAGGACCTGTCCTATTTTTGACAGAATGGCCACACGGAAGTGTTCATGGCCCCATTAAAATAAATGTGTCAGGGTGTGATCAGTTAAAATAACGCATCGCACCCTGAAGAAAAGAACTGAAGTGGGCATGATTCCTCATTACAGGTCACAGCCTTGTTTCCATAAATGCTATTTTACTGCATAATGGATTCTATTAGTGATGGTTTTTTTGTAGCAAGTATCTAATGCGTGAATTAAAACTAGTGTAAAAAAAAAACAAAACAGGAAAAATGTAATTTCTGCAAGAAAGACAATCATGTAGTGTTGTTCTCACAGGTCTGGGGACAGGTCTGGGGGGAATGATTGTGGCAGGCCGTACACTTCAGATGTCAACCAAATGCTCATATGGCCAACCGCTGTCTCTCCCCCATAAACCGGCACGCAGCGCTCGTGTATGGTCCGCTTTAGGCCTCATACACAAATTTATAGGTTACGTGGCACAAAAGTCTGTGAACCCCTGGTGTAGGTGATGGAGGAATATTGACATCAAGGTTTGCCAATTTGAGATGGAAACAGTATCCATTCAATAGATGCCTCCGTACACACAAACCCATTTCCTTTATACTTGTCTGGCATCTCACTGTGTTCTGTCATCTATATAACTTTATTTTCAGGCTCCTCATTTAGTCTACATGCGAGCGGGTGTGAAAGCCGGGGATGTTCCGTTGCAAGACAGTATCCTTTGTGATGGCCTTAATGACGCGTTTTACAAATATCATATGGGAATAACTGGTAAGACTATTGTACTGCAAACTGTTTCCAACTCCTCTAGGGACTCCTCTTATTTCTGTGCTTATTATTAATTTTTATTTTTTTACGCCTCATCAAGCTGAAAATGTGGCCAAGCAGTGGAAAATCTCCAGAGAGGAGCAGGACAAGCTGGCAGTCCAATCGCAGAACAGGACTGAAACTGCACAAAAAGCCGGGTATTTTGACAAAGAGATTGTACCTGTTGAGATTCCCTCAAGAAAAGGTATAAAAGACGAGTGGAATCGCTCAGATCTAAGGATTTTTGTAATATAATACACAATTCATGGCATAAAAGACTGTCCAGTATATCCTGCATGACCCTATCCGCATTTTTGAAGTATCCATGTTTAGAATAAAATTTGACATTGTAACAAAACAAACACTATTTTTTATCTCCTGTTCAACAGGCCCTGTGACCATAACAACTGATGAGTTTCCCCGACATGGAAGCAGCTTAGAAGGAATGGCCAAATTAAAACCCTATTTCCTGAAGGACGGGACTGGTACCGTAACTCCAGCTAATGCCTCAGGTTAGTAGTGGTTTGTTTTTTTTACCAGTTCTGACCACACATTTCTGGGCCCATATACTGATATTGTGTTCCAGTGAAGAATGTCTTGGAACAGAAGAAACAACGTAAGATTTACAATCTATGCCCACCTTTCTAGTACTGTGTATGAGCCCCATATTATTTTCTCCTTCAGAACAGCCTGAATTTTTTTATGATCACCTGCGGGATGATTGCGGCACTGTACAGGACGGAGTGGGGACACTATGGACACAGCCAGATCCCCTGGACTGTCTCTTCTAAACGCCTCTACGTATTTCTATGTACCGGCACAATATACTGGCATATATATATAGCAATTAAGAAATCTGTATGGGATAAAAAATCTAGCCCATGATGGCATTCTGTGCATTCTCCGGCACCGCCATTTTTGTGGACTCTTTACTGTCTGGCACTCCTCAGAGAAGAATAGAGGAGGTGGAGATGCGGCTGCATATTAATGCAGCTCTTTCCATTGTACTTATCGGAGTATCTTGCTTATACCTGACCACCTTGACTATTCCTCTTTGGAGTATTGAAAGTGGGAGCAGGGGACCCACATTCTCCCGATAAGTGGAACCCACACCGTTAGACATTTATGACATATACCATCGATATGTCTCAGATGGGAATACCGCTTTAAGTTATATTGCAGCCCTTGGGAGTGAAGCAATCTGAAAGTGTGGTCCTTGAAAAAAAAAAAAAAAGGCTGCGCACCCCCTGGTCTAGAAACTAGAACTTGTTCTGTAAAAAAATAAGACCCCCATATTGCTGCATTGATTCAAAACGCCCAATGGTGTTTTTAATACTATTCTGTACATGAGTTACCCTAACAATATCTTCTATTATTAACAGTTTCACTTGCTAATGGGATCTGAGGAAATCTCGGCTGCCCCTGATGTCAAGCGCTGCTATTGGATTTATTGTTTTTTGGTTTCTATACCATTTTTTTTAAAAACATTGATGTGGCAAAAAAATAACTCCTAAGGGCTTGTTCACACATAATGGAATTGCTGCGTATTTTCCGTCTAGATTTGCAGGCGGAAAATACGCAGCAGAATAGAGTTTCAGCAACGTGGGTGAGATTTAACAAATCTCTCACACGCTGCGTAAAAATTCAGACCACAAATTGACCTGCGGTGCGTATTTTTCGGACCGCAGCAAGTCAATTCCTGCTGCGGAAAGTGGACTGAATTGCTGCGTTTTTCAGAGGAGATGTCACCATCGCCCAGCATTGAGCATAATGCAGCAAAATACGCACCATTTTCTGCAGTAAAAAGACACAGGAAATGGTGCGTTTTTTTCCGCAGTGAAAACTCTGCTACTTTCAACGGAATCGCTGAAAAAAAATTCTGCGCCAATTCCGTTACGTGTGGACAAGCCCTAACTCTTAAAAGCGTCGGCACAGCAGAGGATGGGCACCTCAGACGATTTATTTTCCTATTTTGCCACTACGAGTAGATTGTGGTAACAGTTTTACTACAAAGGAAAGAATGTCAGGTAGGAATATAGTTACTCAGCTCAGACTATACATGGACAGCGGCCGTCACACCAAATAGTGCTTTGAGTTTTAGATTATTTTATTGCGCATACCGCCAATACGGTATCATAAGCATCATATAGATGAGTAACACATGCTGGCCTAGATATTTTAAACAATATAACAATAATTAGTCAACCTGAAAGAAAGGTCATTTACATCTACAGGATCAGGGATGCATAAATAATGTAATATTCTTATATAATGATTAATAATAAAACCCCTCTTCTTAGGTATTAATGATGGAGCCGCAGCTGTAATTCTTATGAAGAAATCTGAAGCACAACGCAGACACCTCTTACCCATGGCACAAATAGTCTGCACTGCTCAAGCTGGTTTGGATCCATCGGTTATGGGAGTCGGACCAATTCCTGCTATTAAAAAAGCTGTACGTTTCTGCAATTACTTATTTAAAGGAATAAGGGTATGTGCACACACACTAATTACGTCCGTAATTGACGGACGTATTTCGGCCGTAAGTCCCGGACCGAACACAGTGCAGGGAGCCGGGCTCCTAGCATCATACTTATGTACTTATGTACATATACTTATGTACTTATGTGCTAGGAGTCCCTGCCTCTCCGTGGAACTACTGTCCCGAACTGAAAACATGATTACAGTACGGGACAGTTGTCCTGCAGCGAGGCAGGGACTCCTAGCATCGTACATAACTATGATGCTAGGAGCCCGGCTCCCTGCAGTGTGTTTGGTCCGGTACTTGCGGCCGAAATACGTCCGTCAATTACGGACGTAATTAGCGTGTGTGCACATACCCTTACAGTAATGAAAACTGAAGGTATGACTTTAACTACTGGAAACATTTCTGCTTGTGAAGGGATTCCTGGTCGACAACGCTATTGCTTCCAGCAAAACGACGGGTCCGGTGCACAACAGACACAAACGGAAACCATGGGCACCGGATCCATCACCCATAAATTGGGAAATTTGAAGTGGTTCATAAAAATCAGCATATTCCCACACTGACGCCCCTGTAATAAAAGCTTATAAAGACTTCGTGCAATCAGCTTAAGGCTCAGTTCACACATCGTTTTTCAGGCACGGTGGAGATATACGCCGGGAGTATTCCCTGACTTATAATTTGACGTGCCCATAGCCCCCTATGCACCCAGCTTATAGTAAAAAAGTGTAATTTTGGCATACGCTGGGCTGGTATACAACAGCATACCTGTTTTAAAACTATAGAGAAGGCGGACACAGTAATATAAAAAAAAAAAAAAAGTATACCACACCGTATTAGTAAGTTAACCGCTTCTGCAACCACAACCTGTGATTTCATTCACACTAATAGAATGTATGGCTATTACCACGTAGAAATTGACAGATTTGTGCTTGTTGTATTTTGCAGGTTGGCAAAGCAGGATGGAGTCTTGATGATGTGGATGTGTTTGAAATAAATGAAGCTTTTGCAGCACAAGCCTTAGCAGTTGTTAAAGAGCTGGGATTGAACCCCGATAAGGTTAGTTAAAAGATTGAAATCCAGTCACGTGGCTTCCGTCATTCTTGGCAAACTTGAATACACGGTGTGCACAATTATTAGGCTGTTCTTTTGAGGATTCATTTTATTATTGAACAACTACAATGCTGTCGGTCAATCCAAAATGTTAATAAACCTCAAACCAGAATATTTAACCCCTTCCTGACATCTGACGTATCCATACGCCAAAGTCGGGTAGGGGAAGTATGGAGCGGGCTCACGTAGGGAACCTGCTTCATCCGATGCCGGTGTCGGCTGTTTGTTACAGCCGACACCTCAGAGTAACTAGCGGCATCGCGCTCGATCCCGCTAGTTTAACTCGTTAAATGCCGCGGTCAACAGAGACCGCAGCATTTAAGTCGTTAGAGGGGGTCGCCCCCCTCTTTCTAACAGCTCATCGCGCCCCCCGCAACGCAATCGCGGGGATGGCGATGGTTGCTATGGCTGCCTGGGGGCCTAATGAAGACCCCCAGGTCTGCCATCTTTGTACACCTATTAAGCCAATGTATAGGCCGGACAGGGACATTCCTTCAGTTTCAAGAGGTGGTTATCAAGGCGCTTGTATTTGGGAACAAAGAAGGGGAGGGCCCCAGTACTTCTAGAAGCCATGGTCCACGTATTGTACGAGGGCAACACTTTCCTGGCAAAATACCCTCCACTGGTAAAAAGGGAAGGACCCAAAAAAGGTGCAAAGTGTGTTACAAAAGGGGGAGAAGACGAGACACGACTTATCATTGTGAAACCTGTCCTGACATACCTGGCCTGTGTATAGAGGAGTGCTTCAACGTTTATCACACATCCATGGATTTTTAATTGAATCATTATTTTTAAATGCTCACTATACCCCTAGATAAATTACTTGAGGGGTATAGTTTCCCAAATGGAGTCACTTTTGGGGGGGTTCCCACTGTTTTGGCCACTCAGGGGCTTTGTAAATGCGTCATGGCCTCCGCAAACCATTACAGCTAAATTTCAACTCCAAATGGTGCTCTTTCCCTTCTGAGCCCTGCCGTATGACTAAACAGCCATTTATGAACATGTGGGGTATTATTTTACTCGGGAGAAATTGCTTTACAAATGTTGAGGTTCTTTCTCTCCTTTAGTCCTTGTGGAAATGAAAAAAAAAAAAATCTAAACCTACATTTTATTTGAAAAAACATTTTCATGGCCTACTTCCAATAATTTCTGCAAAAAACCTGTGGGGTCAAAATTGTTTCTGAGGCCGGTGCTTCAGTCCATTACCACACTAGGGCCACACGTGGGATATTTCCTAAAACTGCAGAATCAGCGCAATAAATATTGAGTTGCATTTCTCTGGTAAAACCTTTTGTGTTGCAAAAAAGGAAATTATGATTAAAAAGGAATTTATGCAAAAAATGTCTGTGAAATGTCTAAAGGGTTAAGAAACTTTTTAAATGCTGTTTTCAATACTTTATTGGGGGTTTCTAATATATAAGGCCCTCAAGGCCACTTCACAACTAAACTGGCACCTGTAAAAATAGAATTTTAGCAGCAAATAGTCACATTTCCAAGAAAATGTCAAAAGGCTAAGCCTTGTAACGTCCTAGCAAAATAAAATTATGTTCAAAAAACGATGCCATTCTAAGGGTATGTTCACACGCTGAGAGGCAGTTACGTGTGAAAAGACAGACTGTTAACAGCTGCCTCGTTTCACACGTAAAAGCTCCTCGTAATTTACGAGGCATCTGAGACGCTCGTAAACCTTGAGCCGTGCTTCATTGATTTCAATGAAGAACGGCTCAAATTACGTGGCAAAGAAGTGCCCTGCACTTCTTTCCCGAGGCAGTAAATTTACGGGTCGTCGTTTGACAGCTGTCAAACGACGACTCGTAAATAACAGGTCGTCTGCACAGTACGTCGGCAAACCCATTCAAATGAATGGGCAGATGTTTGCCGACATATTGTAGCCATATTTTCAGACGTAAAACGAGGCATAATACGCCTCGTATACGTCTGAAATTTGGCCGTGTGAACATACCCTTAAGTAGACATCATTTTGTGTGGTATAACGGCCTTTTTTTTGCTAAATTGTGGTGTCTTTCACAATTAAAGGGAGTCTGTCACCAGACTGTCCGAGTTAAACTAGTACCAGGGTATTGTAGAGGAGACTAACCTGTTTTCTAACATTTATTTTCATTTTGTGCTTACTGCCTTTGTAGAGAAATGCATTTTAATAAGTTTATGCTAATGAGCATTTAGGTGCAATGAGGGCATTACCATTGCACCTAAATGTTCCTACTTCGGCGCATTCACGCCTGGCCCCGTACCATCTGTAATGCGCACATCCCTGCTCTTTAATCGGCGCTTGTGCAGTACGATCTTTCTGCTCGACGTTCTAATCAGCAGTACTGCGCATGCGCCGAATAAAGAGCAGGGACACTGCTCATGCACAGTACTGCCTTTTAGAACGTTGAGCAGAAAGATCGTACTGCGCATGCGCCGAGCAAAGATCAGGGACGTGCGCGTGTTAGATAGTACAGGGCCAGGCATGAACACGCTGATTACGCTGCCTAGCCTTTGTTTTGAGCAAACTTTGCCAGTAACAAAGTCCAATATGTCACGAGAAAACAATCTCAGAATCGCTTGGATAGGTAAAGGCATTCCGAAGTTATTTCTACATAAAGTGACACGTCAGATTTGAAAAATGAGGCTGTCAGGAAGGTCAAAAGTGGCTGCAGCTGGAAGGGGTTAAGAAGAGCCCACAAGTTCTCATTAGGGTTAATGTCAGGTGAGAAAGGGGGCCATGTCATTCTTTCATCTTCAAGGCCTTCACCGGCTAGCCATGCAGTGGAGTGCTTCGATGCATGCGATGGAGCATTGTCCTGGATAAAAATCATGGCTTTCTTGAAAATGCAGCCTTTTTCCTGTACCACTGCTTGATGAAAGTGTCTTCTGAAAACTGGCAGTAGGTTTGGGAGTTGATTTTTAGTCCAGCTTCAACACGAAAAGGTCAAACAAACTCATTTTTAACCCCTTTCTGACGCATCCATACACCAAAGTCGGGTAGGGAAGTATGGAACGGGCTCAGAGGGAACCCGCTCCATACGATGCCGGTCTCGGCTGGATGTTACAGCTGACACTTCAGAGTAACAATCATCATCGCACTCTAACGTGATCTCGCTCGTTTAACCCGTTAGATGCAGTGGTCAATAGCGACCGCAGCATTTAAAATTGTCAGAGGGGGGTAACCCCTCTAACAGCTCACTGCGCCCCCTGCAATGCATGCAATGGTTGTCATGGCTGCCTGGGGGCCTAATGAAGGCCCCCAGGTCCGCCATCTTTGTGCTCCTATTAAGCCTGTCAGTCACAATATACTGCAACACATTAGTATTGCAGTATATCGTGCAAGCGATCTAACGATCGCTGGTTGAAGTACCCTAGGGGGATTAAAAAAAAAAAATTCCCCCTAGAGCATAGTAAAAAAAAAAAAAAAAATACCCCTAGAGCATAGTAAAAAAAAAAAAAATACATAATTGGTATCGCCGCATCTGTAAAAGTCTGAACTATAACAATATCATTATTTAACCCGCACAGTGAACGCCATAAAAAAACAAAAATTTGTAAAACGCCAGAATCTCTTTTTTTGGTCATCTCATCTCCCACAAAAAAAATGAAATAAAGTGATCAAAACGTTGCATGTACACCAAAATTGTATCCTTAAAAACTACAGCTTATCCCGCAAAATATAAGCCCTCATACCACTTAAATCGACGGAAAAATAAAAAAAGTTATGGCTCTCGGAATTTGGCAACAAAATAAAATTTATTTTTTATACACTTAGGTTTTTACTTGTAAAAGTAGTAAAATATAGAATATATATATATTTGGTATCGCCATAATCGTATTGACCCACAGAATAAAGTTAACATGTTTTAATTGCACGGTGAATTCTGTAAAAATGACGCGCAAACCAATGGAGGAATACGCTGATACGCTAGTGTGAATGTAGCCTTAGTGTTGTAGACTTTAGACTAGTGTCAGATTAGTAAAAATAAAAAAGGATATCTAAACAAAAGCAGCATGTGGCGATCACCTCATATCTACGCTAGATAAAAGTAGGAAAACTCACTGTATGATTGTTTGCCAGAAACTGCAGAATATTCCAGCAGATTAAAAAAAATAACCATGTAAATGCAAACTAACATTAGCTATCCAGTTGCATTGCCATCATAGGATAATTACTAAATGCAATACTCCACAATATTAGTGGCACCATGCCCCTTGACAAATTCTGTAGATTTACATAGTTTTTTTTTGGGTTTTTTACAGGTTAACATCCAAGGTGGCGCTATAGCTCTCGGCCACCCTCTTGGAATGTCCGGCTGTCGTATTTTGGTCACTTTGCTTTATGCTCTCGAAAGAACTGGTGGAAAGAAGGGAGTTGCTGCTCTGTGTATTGGTGGTGGCATGGGAATTGCAATGTGCGTTGAAAGAACAAGCTAAAACATCTAATTCAAGTTCATATATAATTCATAGGAACAAGTGCCATGTCCAGAATAACCTATGGAACAGAAGTGACAGAACAACTACATTCCTCAGACCAACTACTTTTTATCCTCTACATATTTCATGAAGTTTATTTTTTTCTGTTTTTGATCCAACCAGTAAAACTATTAAATTAGTGATTTGTACTACACCGTCTGCAGAAGCAGAAAGACATTTCCTCCAGTAAGAGAACGGACAAGAGATTATCACATTTGCACTACGTTATATAAAAAAAAAAGTGTTGTCCTTACTTGAACGCAAAAGACAGACTAAGGGCCTGTTCACATCAGTGTTGCCCTCCTGTTGAGGGGTTCCTGCGGAGGTTTCAGTAAAGGTGAACCCCCTCAACGGAAAGGCAAATGGAAACCTTAGCTTAGTTCCCCTCACCATTGATCTCAATGGTGATGGAAACGAGGTATCTGTTGGTCAACGTTGTGACAGGGTTCCGTTGTTTTGACTGAACCAAAAGCGCAGTCGACTGCTCTATTGGTTCCGTCAAAACAACGGAACCGTCACAAAGGTGACCACCACCAATGTTTATCATTGCGATCAATAAGGGGAACAAAAGCTAAGGTTTCCTTTTGCCTTTCAGTTGAGGGGTTAACCTGACGGAAACCCTCAACGGAGGGGCAATGCTGATGTGAACAGGCCCCAATACAAAGAAAAATGTGTTACTGCCCAATTACTTTAATAAAATTAGAAATTGATAAAGTATTGTGTGTTTCTGCAAGACTAAGGATATGTTTACATTCAATTTTCTTTATGGCGGTTTTTGCCGCATTCTAAATAGTGCCTTTTTGCGGCGTTTTTTGCCTTAATTGCAGCAAAAAAAAAAAAAAAAAAAAAAAAAAAAAAGACCTAAACATACCCTAAGGCCGGATTCACACGAGCGTGTGCGTTTTGCGCACGCAAAAAAACGACGTTTTGCGTGCGCAAAAGGCACTTAACAGCTCAGTGTGTCAGCCCTGTCTGATGCGTGGCTGCGTGATTTTCGCGTAGCCGCCATCATTTGGATGTTTGTAAACAGAAAAGCACGTGGTGCTTTTCTGTTCACATTCATAGATTTACAGCTATTGCGTGAATCACGCGCGTCCCACGGAAGTGCTTCCATGTGGTGCGCGTAATTTTTATGCACCCATTGACTTCAATGGGTGGGTGATGCGCGAAATATGCGCAAAGAACGGACATGTCGTGAGTTTTTCAATGGACTCACTCTGCGTAAAAATCACGCAACTGTCTGCACGGCCCCATAGACTAATATAGGTCCGTGCGATGCGCGTGAAAATCATGCGCGTTGCACGGACGTATATCCCCTTAGTCTGAATAAGCCCTAAGACAGCTGCATTTTAGATCTACATCACACGGATCCTAAATACACCACCTGTGGAAATCGAAGAATCGTGCCATGTTCCAGCACATGCCACATTACGTAGCTATTTTCTCCTAGCATAGGTTCTGGGGAAGATTACAGTGCCTCAAGGAGACACCCAAATAGCAACACACTGGATGTCTGCAAGCTTACAGTACATAAAGTGTCATTGTTTGAATGAGGCCTTAAGGGAGAACAGATTTTCGAATGTAATGCTAGCCTATGGCAATAGGTTTATATCCTGATACAATCCTATATTTGATCTAAGGTCCCATGCACACGACCATAAAAATAGTCAGTAATTGCAGACTAGTAACAGACCAATTTACTTCTATTGACTGCGGACACCTTCCCGTATATTTATGGGAAGGTGTCTGGGCCATAGAAGTGTACAGCAAAAGATAGGACAGGTCTGTTCTTTTGCTTTTTACAGGCCGTGCTCCCAAACTTTGTATGGGTGGCTGTCCGCGGCCGTCCGTGATTACATGCAGAGTCGTGTGCATGGGGCCTAAGGAAATTCTGGAACATCCCTCGTGCCACAATCCGAATGTCTTGTAGATAAGACCAGATCTCACAAACATGACAATACTTTTTATGATACAAACATATGGCACTGACCAAAATAGAGCACCTACAGAGATGAGCGGCTTTATCGTGTCAACTGGCTTATGAAACAAACCTTAAGATTCTATTATGAACGGAAGCCACGACACTAGTGTGAGAGGTCCAATCAATTGTGTCTGTTCAATAATAAGTCAGGAAAAATAGCTTACACTTTACTTTTATTAAGTGTTTGAATGATGGTTTTGGTACAAGACCCAGAGGTGCAAGATAAACAATAAGAGTTACTAGTTATAAATTACAGTAATACAAAAAAAAAAAAGAGAAGGACCGAGTTTCTATGGCACATTAACCATCAATGGATCCAGATTGCACAGCCTCATGATATTTGCCTTTTTCCTCTTTACTCTCTGGATGTAACTTGATAAGGTCATCAATTCGCAAGATTGTAATTGCAGCTTCAGTTGCAAACTTTAGGCTTTTTGTCTTGACTACAGTGGGCTCAAAGACCCCTGCTTGTTTATTATCCCTTGGCTTTCCATTGAGCAAGTCGAGACCAATCCTGAAAAAGAGATCAATGGATTAAAATCAGGATTATGTACTACTAGAGTTCAGTCAAAATATAGGTGATCAACCCTGCATCTGCATGGTCACTCAATTATGGTCTATGGAAGACCATTATCAGCAATTTCCATCATCCCCTGTTCACTATAATGAAGTGATTCCAGTGTGGCCACCTCTCCTGCAAGCAGTGTACAATGGACTCATACTTTGTATTGGTGGTAGCCCCCCATTAGTCATGACTGCAGACTGATCTAACATTTTGGGCAGAACATATAATAATCTTTATTTATGTAGCGCCAACATAATATCAGACATTACAAAGTGCTGCGTAATGTTTGTTTCATGTTCCCTCTAAATTGTATAGTGACACCGTTATTTTACAATTCAAACTCGAGGAGCGCCGACCCTGGTCGCAGGAGCTTACACTTTGTGTCTCCCTTATTTCCTCAAATTGTAACCGTGTTTGTTCTGTACAATAGTCCAGCCATTTTTATACACATGGGGTGGTAACAAAGCTGCATGAGCCAGTCACCAGCCAGTATCCGTGTATGACGGACATGAAGAGAAGGAGTGTGAGGGAATCTTATTCTGATGACTAATCTAAAAGGAGGGCCATGGAAAGGAGTCAGATTAGGGAATGTTATAGGCCTGTCTAAATAGATGTGTTTTCAGGACACGTTTTAAAAAAAAAACCTGTGGAATGCGCTACCCCAGACAATCAGATTAATTCTCAATATCCAGAGGACAGGTGCAGCACGAGAAAAATCTTGGAGACGGGAGTGGGAGGTTCGGATTATGGAGGATTTTAATCTAAGGTCGTTGGCAGAACGTAGAGCCCAAGTAGGCTGGTAGACAGAGGTGAGGGAGGAGATGTAAGGAGGTGCAGCACTGGAGAGCTTTGTGGGTGAGAGTAATAAGTTTGAATTTCATTCTGAAGGGGATGGGCAACCAGTGCAGTGACTGGCACAGGGTAGAGGTGTTGCTGTAGCGGTTGGTCATAAATATGAGCCTGGCTGCTAAATGTGTGTAGTAGGGAATCCCTGCTTTGTGTGGATGCGGATACAATACACAGCTCCATACCTAAACATAGCTGTAACAGTACAACTCAATACTGGGTGATTCAACCCTAGAGTTTGCATGGTCTATCACTACACGGCTGAGCTCCTAGATGCTTCCACTCTAATTCATGGATGTGTGCTTTATTTTATGCACTTGTTCGCAATGGGCGTGGCTGAAAAACCTGAACTAATTTAGGAGGAGAGTCCACATACTTTTGTCCATATAGCAACTTTAAGTGGGGTTGTGGTGTTGAGACATCCACTGATCTCTAGAATGGGGCCTTGTCACGTCAAACGATAAGAAATCTAAACTTGTGTTTGAAATCTTAAAGGGTCTTTCCTGTTTCAGCAAATTAAGCTTATTCACCATGTGCTGCAGTTTTCTAATATACCTGGGGGTATTAAGACTGGCATATGAAACACCAAAATTGGAGTAAAATGTGACCAATTTATGGAGGCGTGAGTCTTAGTAAATTAGACGCATCTCTGGCCCTTGGTGCATAAATGATGGTAATGTGTCCGGCTGCTTGTGTGGCCTCGCCCATCTGCTAAGTTTTTTGTTTTTTTTAATGAAAAAGTAACGTGAGCGGCGTAAACCGTACCAAAGTAAATTTTGCCACTTTTCTACAGCAGTTTTCTGGTGTACTAAAGTTGATATTTAGATTCCCTGCCATTTTCAAGATCTCTGCTTGCAGTCATTGAATGGGAAGCCTCATTGATTACTTCCAGAGGTGGCTAATCCACCCTCGTGATCACACAGGGGCCCAGCTAATTTGAAGACTCAGTTCTGATAAATGTAGGAGTAATGAAACATGCAACAGTGTGATCACCAAATGACCAGGACAGCCACTAAGTAAACAATGGTTTCACATTCAACAACTGCAAGCAGAAATCTTCACAACCCTGAAGAATTTGTATACCAGAAAATGTAATTATACAATGAATAAGCTTTATTTGATGAAACCAAACCCATTAACAGTGCTCATAGGCCGAAAATAGTGGACAGCGAGAAGCAAATTTGTCCAACATTCTGCCGATTGGGGATACGATTAATGCTCAATCTACAACCAGTAAAGCTGACCACACTTCTCTACAGTTGAGGTTAAGGGAATGTATTGTAGCACCTATATTTTTTCTTCACTAATTAACTTTTTTATGTACACTATTATGGGGGCAGCCTACTTGCTTGAGCTGCTAACGGCATTTAAAGAGGCTCTGTCACCAGATTATAAGTGCTCTATCTCCTACATAATGTGATCGGCGCTGTAATGTAGATAACAGTGGTTTTTATTTTGAAAAACTTTTTTGAGCAAGTTATGAGCTAGTTTAGATTTATGCCAATTAGTTTCTTAATAGACAACTGGGCGTGTTTTTACTTTTTACCAACTGGTCGTTGTACAGAGTGTATGATGCCGACCAATCAGCGTCATACACTTCTCATTGTTCCAGCCCAGCTTCTTTCACTGCACAATCACGCTGGAACAATGGGAAGTGTATGACGCTGATTGGTCACTGATTGGTCGGCATCATACACTCCTCTGTACAACGACCAGTTGGTAAAAAGTAAAAACACGCCCAGTTGTCTATTAAGAAACTAATTAGCATAAATCTACAATAGCTCGTAACTTGCTCAAAAGTTTTTCAAAATAAAAACCACTGCTGTTATCTACATTACAGCGCCGATCACATTATGTAGGAGATAGGGCACTTATAATCTGATGACAGAGCCGCTTTAAAAATGCTTTACAGCAGGCACATGGACCATAGGAAATAAGTCTGGAGCTAACCCATTAACTTCCATGGAAGAGTTTTCTAGACATGCTCTTACCTGTGTTAGGGCTTGTCCACACATAGCAGAATTGCTGCGTATTTTCCGTCCGGAATTGCAGACTAAAAACACGAAGCAGAATACCGTAGCAGCAAAGTGGGTAAGATTTAACAAGTCTCATCCACAGGCTTCGTAAAGTTTCCGACCAGAAATTAATCTGTGGTGCGTATTTTTTGTCCCGCAGCAGGTCAATTCCTGCTGTGGAAAATGGACTGAATTGCTGCGTTTTTCAGGAGGAGATGTCACCATCTCCCAACATTGAGAAAAACGCAGCAACAATTGCACTATTTTCTGTAGTAAAAACACAGGAAATGGTGTGGAAATCCTGCTGTTTCTGCGGAATTGCTGCAGAAATTATCTGCAGCAATTTCGTTGTGTGGACAAGCCCTTATCTATATATAGTTACCTTTCATTATAATCCTGCCTGTGATAACGAGATGACTGCTGAGAAGCGATCTCTACAGAACAAGTAGCGCCAGTCTGTGAATCTCAGTGGCCAGTGTGAAAGCAGCGGTATATTAGGATTATTTGTTTTAATGTAGATCATGAGGGAAAGAACAAAAGAACACCACACAATTTCTTAAATAGGTTTAACACAATCCTGATTTAAACAATAAGTCATTCTCGGATGATACATTCCCTTTAGGAAGTTGTATAGTACAAGTTATAGTAATGGGTTTGTTTTCTTACCATTTAAGATTTTTGCGCTCTGGGTTGACTTGAGCCTCATTATGAAAAGCTCGGAGCTTTGCAACCAGGTCAGTAGAGTCTTGTGCAGCATTCACAGCAAGAGTTTTTGGAATAACCAGAAGTGCTCTCGCAAACTCTGCAATAGCCAATTGTTCCCTTGAGCCCTGAAAGTTTATAGCAGAAAATTTTATTTACAAGTAAAATTCATTAACATTCCACCTTAAAAACATAAAATATGTTTTTATTTTTAACTGTAACTCCATATTTGTGTTCGTATTGCACATGCACATGACCTGACAAACTATACCAGAGCAGGCAGTGTTTGCTTGCAAGTTCCAAGACGTTCTAGGACATTCGCGGATCTAAAACAGACGTTCAGGGATTAGTAAAGTAAGTTAGAAATTACCAAAAGGAGGCCAAGTTCAGCTGCATCAGGCGTATACGCACTGCACATTTGTAGTAGAGGAGAATACACCTCGCTTTACTGCACATACGGTCCAGTATACGGTCCTTAACTTTGTGCACGCAATGCACATGCGCCCAATGCAGATCGCGGTCTCGTTACAAGTTCTAACTCGCTTGACTAAAAGTCAGTTTTAAAGGCAATGTGTTGCCAGAAAAACATGTTTGTTTTTTTTTTTTATTAAACATTTAGTGTGTGGGTGATTAAACATTGTTCAAATTTTTTTTATTTTTTTCACGAGTCAGGAAATATTATAAATTAATTCTAATTTATAAAATTTCCCATTTCTGGTCACTAGATGGAGCTATTCCCAAAATTGCAGCATTGCAAAATTGGGTAAAAAGCCCTCGCTCTAGTGAGCTCTCAGCATCCCCCCCTCCTTTATCCTGGCTAGTGCCGGGATAAACGAGGGGTTTGAACGGTGTAACCTCCTACACTGTGTGTCGCCATTTTTTGAGCTAACACACAGTGTAGTAGGTTTACATACAGTAGTAAACACACACAAACACGAACATACATTGAAATCTCTTACCTGCTCCTGCCGCCGCGGCTCCCTCCGGCCCGTCCGCTCCGTCTGCTGCCGCTGGTCCAAGTGCACAAGTCCGGAAGCCGCGACCGGAAGTAGTAATATTACTGTCCGGCCGCGACTTCCGGTCCACAGGAAAACGGCGCCGGACGGCGCCAATTTCAAATTGGACTGTGTGGGAGCGGCGCATGCGCAGTTCCCACACAGACGCCGTACACACAAGTGGATGGGACGGGAGCCGTTCGCAGTCCCTATGGGACTGTGGCTGCCGTATTCCATGTCTGTATGTGTCGTTAATCGACACATACAGAAATGGAACAAAAAATGGCAGCCCCCATAGGGAAGAAAAAGTGTAAAAATAAGAAAAAGTAAAACACAAACACACAAATAAATATAAACGTTTTTAATAAAGCACTAACATCTTTAACATATAAAAAAATAATTTGTGATGACACTGTTCCTTTAAGGGTGGGCAGGTTTGGAACACTTAACCTGAGCTGCATAACAGCATGCTGGTGGTTTAGTGATTTGAAATGTACTGACGGGTTCACTTTAAAACGAATTCCTTAGGCCTTATTCAGACGAATGTTGTATGCGTCCATGTGCCGTCAATTAAAAACTGACAGCACATGGACCTATGCAATTCAATGAGGCTATTTAGACGTCAGTGATTTTTATGCAGTGCGTTTCCGTTGCACGAAACTCACTACATGTACTATTCTGGTCCATTTTGCGGACCACGTCACCCATTGAAGTCTAAGGGGGTGTGAAAATCACGGACATCTGTGTGCTTTCCATGTTTAAAGCAAAAGTTACTAAACAAACGGAGAGAAAAAAAAAATGGAAAAAAAATGTGCACCAATACGGATATTAAAAACGGCTGGCACATGGGACTAAAATACATTAAATATGATCCTTTTTTTGCGGACGCAAAGCGGACACGCCTGTCTAAATCAGGCCTTAAAGTGTGAACGTTTTTCTATAAAAATACATCCTTACCATGCTAGTAGCATAATTCTCTAGGTAAATGGAAAGTGCGGCTTCCACAGCACCACCACCTGGTACCACAGATTTTGATTCAAGCACTCTTTTCACTACACAGAGGGCATCATGGACAGATCGTTCCATCTCATCACACATGAAGTCGTTGGCGCCTCGAAGAATGATTGACGCACATGTTCGGGCCTTTGTACTGTAACACATATGTATTAGTACAACACTTATTTTAAGGGAAAAAAAAACCATAGTAAAATTATATTGTCACATTTCCCCAAAAGCTTATGAGCCATGATGCAAGTCTATGCGATCTGCTGTGGTCGGCTACATGAACACAAACTGTCCTTGTTGTCCCTAATGTATAGAACACGAAAAAAAAAAAAAAATTATATAAAATATTTGCAGTGATCTAAAAAAATAAATAAACCACATGTACAGCCTCCACATTATAGGTTAGGGCAACTGAACAAGCTCAACCTTTTTTCTTTGAGACTACTCCTTTATCCCATGCGTATAACTGCACATAGCACAGCACAGCTCGGCAGCAATGAAATGGGAGTCTCATACAAATTTAAAGGGCACTTACTTTTTAACAAGAATCAGCTCATCGTCACATATTCTCTCTTGTACAACCTCTTCAGCTTGCCCTAACATGGATACCTCAAAGCTTTCTTCACCCTCCAGGTTTGCAAGAGTTGAGCAGAGGGTAGCTGTGGGGAAGCAGAAGACATTCAGGAGCGAGAAACACAAAAATGCCAATCAAAATGACTTGCTGTCAAATAAAACTAAAGAGCCATAACAACCAGTTTCCACAAAATGCCATAATTAACTTATGAGGATATTCAAAAAGAGAAATCACTTACCACCAGTGGCTTTAGCAATGCGTTTCAAATCCTTTTTCAGTACTCTTCGTACAGCCATGGCACCTGCGTCAACAAAATACTTCAGACACATGTCATCAATTCCACCAGTAGTGAGGATGACATTGGCCCCAGTTGCCAAAATCTTCTGGATCCTCTCCTTGGTAATGTCAGACTCCCTAGAACAAAACAAAGTTCTCCATTAGGTTTTGTAATATTTGATAGTAGATTGTTAGTCTTGTAATGGAAAGCAGTGGAAAGAGACAGAGTCCACACCGCCATTGAGAATGTTATGACCTTCCTCTCATTGGGTCAAACATTGCAGTGAGAAAACGACATACAAAAATGGCGAGGCCCATAAAGACTGGCATCCTTAAAAGCATTTCATCCCTTCCCCAGCAAAGAACACATGTAATACATGGGCATAGACTTGTCATCCAGAGGGAAAGCTGCTCTTTACGCAGCTGAAAATGTTACAAGGTTTTTCTCTTTTCCATTATAGGGAATAATTGATTCCCCATAGACTTCTGGTTGCAGAGTAGTCTAGGCCCAAGTATGTAATGTAGAGCTTCTGCCAACAGTGACTAAATGCAACGTCACCTCTTAAAGCAGAATTCCTATTATAATTTACCCCATGCGTATAACTGCTCACGCCACATACACGGTATGGCAGCAAATAAATGGGGAAAACAGGACATTATGTGAAAACATTAGTAGCATAAACGGAGCCCAAGGAAGGTCACTTTGTTCCTCGAGTTTTTAATGCTTTATTAACTGCACAACCTTTCACTCTAACACTGTTGAGATACAAACCTCTGCCGGATCTGGTCCAACTTAGATGGGTCTGAAATAATCACGTGCACTCCAAGTTTCATTTTGGTTTTCTGTAGACTGAAGTCTAGGCAGGCAATTTTTGCATTAGTGATCCTCTTATGCATTCCTGGAAACCAAAAACAAGATTTTTAGGCAAACACCGCTTTATCAAATCACATTCAGCTAAGTAGCAGCGAATATGACGTGTACAGTCCCACATTGCGGCGTTCGCATGCAGCCAAGTCCCCACACACTTGCAGTTGCCAATGGCTACACGATTTCGGCCGGTATTACCGGCAAAATCATGCGGCTATCGGCCAGTGCAAATAAGACAGAATATGGACCCACATAGTGGCGTCCGTGTATCCGAAACCCAACATTCCTTTAAAATTAAAACTATTTGATTTTGTAAACTAAACCCCAGGGTCACCTGTATGACAACACAAAAAGGTACAATATAAGTGCCACATTTTTCCTATTTCTGACACGTCAAAAAATAAATAAAAATAAAAAAAGAGGCAGTGGTAACCAGAATCGGTTAGATGCCCTCTTGTCCCACAAGTGCTCCTATTCGGAGTGCCACTAAAAACACATGCCCTATTTTGCTGCATACCACAGGCAGCCATACCATTGGTGCAGACTGTACAGCCGCACAAGGGCCCAGTAGGTAAAAAGGAGACCGGTGCCACCTTATAAGCAGCTAGCAGCTTCCTACCAGCTCTTCGTACTCTATAGCTCAAAATTACTGATAGATTATTAGAGAAACATAAGGGATGCTCCACGATGAGCTATTGCAAAGCAAGGGCCCAATATATGGTTCTTGCAGATGGGCCCGCTGCTGTTTATGTTCGTTGCTGCTGCATCTACGGCACCCTAAAATGTGTTCCTACATCTAACATGCCCCAAGTTAAAGCGGCCTATCCTGGTGCTACAATCCAGAGCTAAATCAACAGCTTTGTTGTTGGGTCTATGATTTAACATGACACTACCCATAATCAATCTGACTAAGCTGGCAGCTCTCCAAGATACCACTATGGCTAGAACAGCAGAAAGATAAAGATCCCTCCTAAAAGTAGGTCTGGGATGAAAATATCAAAGTCTCATGCTGAACACATATTTACAATACAGCACTTCACCTGGAAAAATATTCAGATTGTATTTCTACCAGTTAAAAAGGGTTCTTTGGTTGACCGCACACACATTGCAATTTTATGCAACAATTCCCCTCCTCCGTAAACATAGGATGCATCAAACAGCAATATAGATAGATATTCACCTTGTGAGCCCACAATGCAATTAAGCGCATAACCATTAACTAGGATACTCTCTTTCTGGCTCCGGCCATGAGCTTTCAGCACATTAACAGAGTTAATCGGGTAACGAGCTTGACCCCTCGGATCGATGTATTTTACAGCAAGTGCAGCGTCAACTACCATAGAACCAAAGAAGTCGCTGTCACTGAGCAAATGAGTCAAGGATAACAGGTTGAACGGACAACGCATGTATAAGCAAACCATCTCAAATCCAAAAGCTTGCAGCCATACTTACTGTCTGAATGAGTTAATAGAACACATTTTCAGATCTACTGCCTTAAGTGTATTTTCCCCATCTTGGACATTAATGCTCCTATGGATATACCATAGTTGTTAGGCTCACCGTGCTATGCAGTTTCCAGAACTATAGAAAATGCGTAGTTCATCTTGCCCAAAATGGGAAAACCCCTTTAACACGAATACTAATCTGACTGTGCCTTAAAGTTTACCTACCCTTCCAGGTGACTTTTCAGAATGAGCGGTCATACGTAGTTATATGAGATAATGGCCAGAAATAGTGTTATTCATGACTTATCCTAGCAGTATTTCCCTCTACAGGCTCGCTCTTAGCTAATGGGTGGAGCCTAACTGCTATCATGTCTCCCATGCATTGCCCATAGAGGAAAGAACACCCTGCGTCCCAATCGCTTTGTAGCACATCCTTAGTTGCAGCAGAATGGAGGAGATTAAACAGCAGTACTGGGCAACGTAGCTGAGAATCCAGCACTGGGTGAGATAACACTTACTAGGAAGCTGCAGCAGTGTCTGCCACTCCCTCACTTTGCTGCTTCCTCCTCCCCCTCTCCATAGACTTCTTTGGACAGCTTTAGCCATGTAATCTGGTCGGATTTTAGCAGTGAATCGAGAGTGAATGATCAGTTAGTAGGGGGGGGGGGGGAGAAGTGGCTAGTATGTGGAGAAATAGGTATTTTTCTACTTTCTTATATCAGCTCGTGTATAATATAATTAGTTTCTTGAGAGATTACTGTCCATTTAAACAAAATGGGAAAAGGATACACTCCGATTATTTTAGAAGACATTGAAGTCTTGGCTGCATTAAGTAGACAGTCCTTCCCAAGCTCATCAGTGTTTATCGTGAGGTTTTCATTGATGTATCTAACAGCTTCTCTATTTAAAAAACAAACAAACACGATATTAGATTTACAAGAAGGAGCATGCAACGTGGGTTGAGGGCAATTTATAGACACCAATTAGAAAAAAAACAAAAAACAGTTATCCAAATACCCTTAGGGTAGGAACACAGGACAGATACGCTGCATAAAAGTATACAGCGTATCTGTCCGGAAAGCCACAGGGAATTCCACCTGTAAAACTACTAAATTGGGGGTGCAGTTTCAGGCGGAATGTCACCTGCAGAAAAAAAAAATAAAAAAAAAAATTACACTTAAACAATCGCGATGCATTCCTCTCTTCTGAGCGTAGCCCAGCCTCCTGGGATGACGCTGTAGTCCATGTGACCACTGTAGCCTTTGATAGGCTGCGGCAGTCACATGGAGGCCGGGCTGCGCTCAGAACTGCCAGGACAACGGCTGGTATGACCTTATTTGTTAACTAAAAAGGTTTTGGGGGTTCTTTTTAGGATTTGCTATTTATGCAGCTTTTCCACCACAAAAAAAACAACACCTTTTGCCCACTTGTTACAGGTTTTACCTTCACATTGAATTAGATGGAGACCTGCAACGGAAGCGCAGCGATTCCACAGCATAAGTTGATATGCTGTGGCTTTAGAAACCCGCACTGCAGGTCAATTTACAAAAGGTTTTTCTTAAAAAACAAAATAAACATTCCTCTGTGGTCTGATGAGGTTTTTCATATCTCAACCTCGCTGCTGCTACTGTACTATGTTCTATGCAATGAAAGCTGCAGTGTTTAAGCTAGTGACTAGTTAACATTTTCCATATGTACTATATGTTGGCATCATTTTTTGAACATTTTTATATTTTTCTAGAACGCTACAAGGCTCAGAACATAAGCTGCAATTTCTCATATTTTGAAGTAAATTTCCAAAAACTTTTTTTTTTTTTTAAAGGTACCAATTCAGTCCTGAAGTGGCTTTGAGTGGCCCACATATTGGAAACCCCCATAAATCACCCCATTTTAAAAACTAGAAGTATTTAAAACAGCATTTAGAAAGTTTCTAAACCCTTTAGGCATTTCACAGGCATTTAAAGCAAAGTAGAGTTGAAATTTGCAAATTTCATTTTGTGTGCAGAAAATCCTTTTTATTTTATTTATTTCTGGATTTCGGGTAACAGGGAGGATTTACCAGAGAAACGCAACTCAATATTTATTGCCCAGATTCTGCAGTTTTTAGAAATATCCCACATGTGGCCCTAGTGTCCTTATGGACTGAAGCGCCGGCCCCAGAAGCACCTAGTGGATATTGGGGCCTCCTTTTCACTAGAATATATTTTAGGCACCATGTCAGGTTTGTGGTACCAAAACAGTGGAAACCCACCAAAAGTGACCCAATTGGCAAACTACACCCCTCAAGGAAATTATCGAGGGGTGTAGTGAGCATTTAAACCCCCACAGAAGTTTTGCTGCATTTTGTGGTATTAGGCTGTGCAATTGAAAGTCAAATTTTTTTGATAATAGGTACAGGTTTTATAATTTTTACAAGGAATAAATGAGAACAAGCAGCGCAACATTTGAAAAATAATTTCTCCTGAATTACGGCAATACCCCATATGTGGTAAGAAACTGCTAGTCGGACAAACGGCAGGGCTCAGAAAGGCATGAGCGTTTGCTGGATCGGTTTCTGGGAGCCATGTCGCATTTGCAGAGCTTCTGAAGTACCAGTACAGGGGAAGCCCCTTAAAAGTGACCCATTTTGGAAAATAGACTCTTTGAAGAATTCATTGTAGTTTTCATGGGATGCATGCGACTTTTTGATCAGTTGAGGCGTGGTGAATAAAAAAACAGCAATTAGATTATTGTGTTTTTAACCCCCCCCCCCTTGTTTTTACAGCGTTCACCGTGCGCTTTGAATGACATTCACTTTATTCTGCGGGTCGATGCAATACCATATGTATAGTTTTTTTTTTATGTCTTATGGCGTTTGAACAATAAAATACTTAAGAAAAAAAAAATCATTTACTTTGTGTTGCCTTATTCTAAGCACCTATAGCCATAGTGAGGCCTTCGATTGCCATAGCAACCATGGCGCCCGCAATCACATCGTGGGACGGCGATGGTGCTTTAACCCCTAAGAAGCCGCGATCACTATTGAACGCGACTTCTAAGGGGCTAAATCAGCGGGGACCACCACGATCACTCCCTGCTGAAGGAGCTGCGGCAACTGCTGTACGAGAAAGCAGTTGTCACAGCACCTGTATGCGCCGGGAGGGGGGCCTGAATGGCCGGTCCTCCGTCAAGGTACTTTTAGGTCATGGAGTGCGAACGATGCACTTATGACTTAATAGTACGACATTGCTCCGATTAAGCCGTGACAATTCACGGACCAGAGCAATCGCTGACCCGGGACTTCTCTCATTGGTCCCGGGCCGGCTAGCTGTGCTCCTCTGCCGACTGAAAGCGGGGATTACAGCCCCCGTTCTCCCGCCAATTCATTTAAATAGGACATTGCTCTGATTGGTCTGTGAATTTTCACAGACCAATCGCTGACCTGGGACTGCTCTCATTGGTCCTGGGACAGTTAGTAGTGATGGTCAGCTGTCTAACAGACAAAAAAAAACAAGCAAGCAAAATCTGCATGCCAAATAGATATCCTGCCTTTCTGACCCCGGCCATGTGTCCAAACAGCAGTTTATGACCCCATATGTGGTACTGCTGTAATTGGGAGAAATTTATTTTCAAATGTTGGGGTGCTTTTTCTCCTTTATTTCTTGTAAAAATTTAAAATTTCCATGTTTTATCAGAAGAAAAATAACTTAATTTCACAGCATATTTCCACTAAATTCAGCAAAAAAAAAAAAAAACAAAAAAAAAAAACTGGGATCAAAATGCTCACTATACCACTCGATAAATTCCTTCAGGGGTGTAGTTTCCGAAATGGGGTCACTTTTGAGTGGTTTCCACTGTTTTGTTCTGTCAGGGCCTTTGCAAATGTGACATGGCACCCGAAAACCATTCCAGCTAAATTGGAGCTCCAAAAGCCAAATGGTGCTCCTGCCCTTCTGATCCCTGCCGTGGGTCCAAACAGCAGTTTATTACCACATATGGGGTATTTGTTTACTCAGGAGAAACTGATCTACAAATGTTGGGGCGCTTTTTCTGCTTTAGTTCTTGCAGAAATTTTAAAAAAATTAATAAAAAACACTCAATTGAAAAAAAAAAATTTAGATTTTTATTTTCACGGCGTAGTTCCAATAATTTCTGCAAAAAGGCTGTTGTGTCAAAATACTCACTATAGCCCTAGATAATTTCCTTGAGGGGTGTAGCTTCCTAAATGGGGTCACTTCTGGGGAGGGGGTTTCTACTGTTTCGGCACCGCAAGACCTCTTCAAACCTGACATGGTGCCTAAAATATATTCGAAAAGAAAGGAGGCCCCTAAATCCACTAAGCGCTCCTTTGATTCTGACGCCTGTGTTTCAGTCCATTACCACTCTAGGGCCACATGTGAGATATTTCTAAAAACTGCAGAATCTGGGCAATAAATATTAAGTAACGTTTCTCTGGTAAAACCTTCTGTGTTACAGAAAAAAATGGATTAAAACTGATTCTCTGAAAAAAAATTACATTTGTAAATTTCACCTCCACTTTGCTGTAATTCCTGTGAAGCACCTAAAGGATTAAGAAACTTTCTAAAAGCAGCTGTTTAATACTTTGAGGGGTTTAGGTTTTTAAAATGGGGTGATTTATAGGGGGTTTCTAATATATAAGGCCCTGAGTCACTTTAGGACTGAACTTGTCCCTAAAAAAAATAGCCTCTTGAAATTGTGGAGGAATTGCTGCTAAAGTTCTTAGCCTTGTAACATCCTTGGAAAAAAAAAAAAAAAAGTTCAAAAAACGACGGCAAAATAAAGTAGATATATGGGATATGAACTAGTAACTATTGTGTGGTATAACGATGTCTTACAAGCATACAATTTAGAAAAATGCAAATTTTTACAAATTTTCTCTAAATTTGTGTGTATAAATAAAGCCTGAATGTATCGACCAAATTTTACCACTAACTTAGGGCCTGTTCACATCACAGTTCGCTTTCCGTTCCGGGGCTCCGTCAGAGGTTTCCATCGGGTGAACCCCGCAATGGAAAGTGAAACTGAAACCACAGCTTCGGTTTCAATCACCATTGATAGCAATGGTGACGGAAACATCGCTAGTGGTTTCCGTTTGTCACCATTCTGGCAGGTTTCCGGTTTTCCAACGGAATCAATAGCGGAGTCGACTCCTCTATTAATTCCGTTGGAAAACCTGCCTGAATGGTGACGAACTGAAACCATTAGCGATGTTTGTCACCATTGAGATCAATGGTGACTTAAATGGAAGCAGTGCTTTCACTTTCCGTTGCGGGGTTCACCCGACGGAAACCTCTGACGGAGCCCCGGAACGGAAATGAACGGTGATGTGAACAGGCCCTTACAGTCCAATGTGTCACGAGAAAACAATCTCAGAATTGCTTGAATAGGTGAAAGCATTCCGGAGTTATTACCACATAAAGTGACATGTCAGCTTTGAAAAAAATGGCCTGGTCCATAAGGCAAACAGGCTGTGTCCTTAAAGGAACAGTGTCACAGAAAAATTGTTTTTTACATCAGTTTGATTTTAGTGTTTTATTAAAAACTTTTATATTTGTGTGTTTTTTTTATTTTTGAACTTCTTCTTCCCTATGGGGGCTGCCATTTTTTTTTCCATTTCTGTATGTGTCGATTAACGACACAGACATGGAATACGGCAGCTACAGTCCCATAGTGAATGCGAACGGGGCCCGTTCCATCCACTATGCTCCACGCAGTCTGTGTGGGAACGGCGTATGCGCCGCTCCCACACAGTCCAAGTTGAACTGTGCGCCGTCCGGCGCCATTTTCCTGTAGACCGGAAGTCGCGGCCGGACAGTAAGATTACTACTTCCGGTCGCGGCTTCTGGACTTGTGCACTTGGAGCGGCGGTAGCAGACGGAGCGGACGAACCGGAGGGAGCGGCGGCGACTGGAGCAGGTAAGTTATTTCTGTGTATGTAAGTGTTTTACTGTGTGTTTACTACTGTATGTTAACCTTCTACACTGTGTGTTAGCTCAAAAAATGGCGACACAGTGTAGGAGGTTTGACCGTTCAATCCCCTCGTTTCTCCCGGCACTAGACAGGATAAAGGAGGGGGGGATTCTGAGAGCTCACTAGAGCGAGTGAGTTTTCTCAAATTTTGCAGCATAAAGCAATGTGGTTTGGTTGCTTTACCACATACAATGCTGCAATTTTGGGAATTGCTCCATCTAGTGACCAGCACTGGGAAATATTATAAATTAGAATCTAATTTATAATATTTCCTGACTCGTGAAAAAAATGTAAAAAATTAGAGCAATGTTTAATCACCTATACACTAATTGTTTAACTAAAAAAAAAAAAAAAATTTTTTTTCTAGCGTCACATTCCCTTTAAGGGGTTAAAGTTGCATCACTCTGCAGTACAACCCATACTACTAACAATGTTTGTCTATGGTGATTACATGGCTTGGTGTTTGATTTCATGCAGCTGTGTACAATTTGTGTGGCTAAAACACCTCAACTTAATACTTTTGGCCATAAGGTGTATATACACAGCATGGGTTACACTTAGAAGAAAAGCAATACTTATTTTTTTCTGTGCAATTTTTGTAATAATGGTCGAGCGGTGTATAGTTCCCCTCCCTCATCCAGATCGAGAAACAGAAAGTAGTGAAGGAACAAGTGAAATGTTTTTTTTAATTGGATCTTCAAATAAAGCAATGACTACCTACTTGCAAGCCAGACGATATCCACCAATAATGGACGTGGGATGAATTTTCTGTTTCACCAGCTCATCGGCATTCTTCAGCAACTCTGCAGCAATAATCACCTACATATAGAACGTTACTATGTTAACAAACTGTTGTAACCCATCCAACAGTTAAGAAAAGCACAACTAAGGCTGAAAGGTGTTCGTTGCATTGGTTTTGCTGGTACACTAGAGTGGTGTCCGTCATAGTTGTGACATAATTAAAGTGCTTCATTTATCTAAACGGTCTATCAGAAAAGTTTGCCTGGCTGTCTATAATGGGAGCATTCATTTTCCAGAGCAGTCTGAGAAAGGAAAGATGAGCTCCGATTGACTTCTAGTGGCAGTTCAGTTTTGAAATTAGGTCAAAAGCTCCTCCAACAGAACAAATAAATACAATGGTGCGGAGAGATCACCTGATCACGGTTGGTCCGGCTCCTGAAATCACTGCCGAACAACAGCTGTGAGGCACACGTTTGCCAAGCAGCGAAAATGTAGTATTACATGTAATAAATAACTTGAATCCAGCAGATCGGCTCTCCTAAAAGGGTATATGGACAGTGTTCGTCCTATGGCCTCAGCGGTGATGTACCATACATGCCATCACCACAGAAGCCACTGATTGGCTGCAGCAGTCATGTGGATGTACAGAATGTCATCGATGCAGGAAAATAAGCCCATGCCGACGGGAACCGTACAGCAGCAGGGGATTTTTTTTGAAAATCATTTTTATACATGTCCTTTTTGCCATCTTAGACTTTTCAGGCTTATAGTTTGAAAATAGTAAAAAAAAAATATGCTTTTTTTTTTTTTACTTTTCGGATAATCATTTCTTCAAACCACATACCCTAAAATAGACCATAATAATAAATAAAAAGTGCAAATACACTAAACAATAAATACACCTAAAATACCCACGACAATCATTGTGGTATTGCTAGCCCTGTCCCAATTACCCTAAAATAGACCTTTCGTTTGTGATCGTCATGTTGATATATTACATGTCTATTTCCCTGACGGAAGAGGTAAACGTATACCAACGCAAGTGTGAAAGAAGCCTTATAATGACTTGTCACGGAGTATGGCTGTACTGGGTCTAGTTGGACCCAGCGGCAGCCTCCCACTAACTGCATCCCGGCGATCACGTGACCAGTCACATGATCACAGGGACCAACTATTCTATACTCATTGAGCGCTGTGTAAAAGTGATCAAAGACGACAGAAGCAGTGAAAGTTGCTTCTCTCTTCCCTTCAAGGTCCCCGTCAGTCACTCTCTGCCTGGCACCAGACATTTAGCTGCCCGATCACTCAGGCAGCGAGCTAAAACCTACACTGTATATCTGCTATAGCACGGGGTTTAAGGACCTCAACATACAAATACAGTGGGCAGTCGGGAGCCAGTTTAAATAAAAAAACAAATCAGACTAAAACTTACAACGGATGTTGTCCCATCTCCAACTTCATTGTCTTGCAGATCAGCAAGTTCACATAGGACTTTAGCTGCCGGATGTTCCACTTCTAGCAGCTTCAAGATTGTTGCACCATCATTTGTTATGGTAACATCCTTAAAGAAAAAACAAAAACTGTTAGGTTTGTACAATCTCGGACAATAAAGAGGTCCCAGCGGTATAGAGAAATGTTCTGCCATTTCATATAGGAGAAGGTGAAACCTTCCCCTTCAGACAATATGTATATTTCGTGGTGTTATATATCCCCCACCTGGATAATGGTTAATTCACTTCTCCGTAGTAATAGAATAATGAAAAAAATAGATCCGGAGTACTAAAATATAACTTTTACTAGTATGAATAAAATAGGTATAAACAGATATATGAACAATAGGAGGAGTCCATTTGCCAATACTGCATACATATACTTAATTGTTTCCCATCGTTTCAAATTGTCGTCAATATTTTTGTATTGACAGCAGATAATGATCAGTCCGCCTTTATAAGGTTTCCCAATTTAGAATGGTTCTTTTGGTCACATATGGAGGAAAGGAATGTTGGGACAAATGTCCTCCTACCCCGTTTCTGTCGGTAAATAGTCCTCCACATCAAAGTGTCCAGAAATAGTGTTAAGTCCTCTCCTGGATGGTGAAAGAGCGACAGGTGGGTCTCCCTACGCGTTTCTTGCTGACCAGGCAATTCCTCAGGGGAGATAGGTCAGTGAAGCATAGATGTCCAGAATTGGAGCTTGCTGCTTGAAAAGTGGCTGTCGATTCATATGGAGAGGAATGCTCTATAATTCAGAGCATGTTGAATCAATGGAGCAGTAAATTTCAGTTTCCTGCTCAGCTGTCGTTGCACGAGGGAAAAACTCAATAGTTTGAGCAGGTTTGCAGTGGCAAAAGGGAGTCCATTAGTTAAAACACCCTTGCAGTGGCAAGTGATGTAACCTTCCTGGTAGGAGGCAAACACAGAACGCCTATCCCTGGCGTGGTACACCTATCTCCCCTGAGGAATTGCCTGGTCAGCAAGAAACGCGTAGGGAGACCCACCTGTCGCTCTTTCACCATCCAGGAGAGGACATAACACTATTTCTGGACACTTTGATGTGGAGGACTATTTACCGACAGAAACGGGGTAGGAGGACATTTGTCCCAACATTCCTTTCCTCCATATGTGACCAAAAGAACCATTCTAAATTGGGAAACCTTATAAAGGCGGACTGATCATTATCTGCTGTCAATACAAAAATATTGTTGACAACAATTTGAAACGATGGGAAACAATTAAGTATATGTATGCAGTATTGGCAAATGGACTCCTCCTATTGTTCATATATCTGTTTATACCTATTTTATTCATACTAGTAAAAGTTATATTTTAGTACTCCGGATCTATTTTTTTCACCCTTCAGACAATAGCAGATGTTGCTCTTCTCCATTAGCATAGCCACTCATTCAGAGAAAAGAAGAAGTGGGACTAAAATGGGGTTCTCATAGCTACAACACAAGCATCTGACCAAGTAAACTTTTACTTTACCAAAGACCTAGACAATGTTCACCCATGTTACTAGTATGGTCACAGTAGCGGAGCTGAATTTGAGGCAGATATGAGGGTATGTTCAGTTTTTTCAAGGTATTTCGGAGCAGAACCCTGTTGCCATTATGCTCCGAAATACACCTGCAGACAGCTACCCATCATTTTCAATGGGTAAAACCTGGGCAGTGCATACGAGGCCGAATTTTACAGCGCTGTTCTAAACTGCGGCATAAAAATACGCCTTGTAAAACAAGCCCATGTCCCTTCTTAAAGGGAACCGGTCACCAGCATTTCACCTATTGAGCTTTACTTATCCCTCACTGGCCGCTGCTATCAAAAGTTCATTGCCGTTATCCCCTCTCCTAAACTCCTCCTCCGACTGTAAATAACGGTCCGCAAACATTTTGCGCCTTTTATCGTAATAATCCAGAGTCCCTTTGTGCGCACATCCCAGAAGAGGACATCAGTGCATAAGTGCGGGATTGTGTGTGCTGGGGGAAGGAGAGGAGCTGTCAATCACAAGTAAGGAGGCGGGGTAAACTCGGAAATACTTGAGGAATGAAGATTTGACTCTTTTCAAATGAAGATCTGACTCTTTTCTGCTCATTAGCATACGGTGTGGGAACACTAAAAAGCTGAATACTAAAGCTACAGAGCCGACTAAGACGACAATTATAGGTTATATAGAAATTATTTTTCACCCACTACCACCAGGTATTGCTGGTTTAATAGGTGAAATGCTGGTGACAGGTTCCCTTTAAGGCAGATTTTTTTTATCCATTTCCTATGGACTGTCAAAAACGCTTTGAAGAAATACTTCAAAACCAATTCTCAAATCTGCCTCAAAAAGACCTGGTTTATGGGAGCCGTTTCTAGGCGTTCTTTGGGGCATATTACGAGGCGTTAAATACGTCTGCAATACGCCTGTGTGAACATAACCTAATAATTGCCTACCCCCTGAGCATGGTTCCATACACTTGATGCTGGAGGCTAAATTTAATGCCAGTTGCACCCGACTGAGTGGCACCCGATAGTTTTCACGGACCCATTCCCTTTAGCGGGTGAATCGGGTGCGTGAAGTGACCCGACTCCCGAACCGTGGAAAGATAGGACATGTCCTATCTTTCAACGCACGGGACCCGGCTGGCACACAACGGTCGTGTGCATTAGGCATTAAGGTACATATTACAAAGCACAGGCACTACAAGGATCTGTGCGGGTGGATTTACGTTTTTTGCATTGGCCCCAAGTATCGGAAAGCGAAGCTCAGCGGCAAATCTGTTCCGTCTCTTGGTTCACACACGCATTAGTCTCCGACAGAAGGGGGTGACAATAGTTTATGTACTCACCCCAATATCATCCACTAACATTTTATCCAGTCCAACAGGGCCAAGGGAACTTTTCACAATATTAGCAATGGATGCTGCTGCCATTACTGTAGAAAGAATTTGAGATAAATATAAAAAGTCATACAAATAATTTTAAGATTAGGATCATTTCTGATACAGAGGGAAATAATTCTACAACTGGAGAAAAACATATGTCCTGTTATTATACAAAGAAGAAGATAATCATCTCCCCCATCAGATGACAACAGATTACTCTACCCCATTAGCATAGCCGTTAGTTCTGGACAAAGAGAAAAAACGGTACTAAAATGGGGTGACCATAAACTAAAATTAATCAGTCTGGCACCAAGTAGAGTATATCAGACTGGACCAGGAGTGAAGCGGATCATTGGGGAGGGGGGATCCTGCTGCTGAGGACCCCATTAGAGATGAACGCTGGGTGCTCCCCCCAATTGTCTCAGCCTTTGACAAAGCTTATTTAAAACAAGCCTTTACTCTTAGCGTATGTGCACATGCAAAATAAAAAACGTCTGAAAATACACAGAGCGGTTTTCAAGGGAAATCAGCTCCTGATTCAGACTTTTTTTATTCAAAGTCAAGTTTTTCACTGCGTATTTGTAGCGGTTTTTTATATAGTCAATGAAAAACGGCTCAAGGACGTTTTTTTACACTGCCATTTTTCTCATTGAAATCAGTGGGCAGATGTTTGGAGGCGTACCGCATCAGATTTTTCACCTGTCTATGGCCCGAATAGAAGCCGTGTGAACACACCCTAACTGCTAATCTGAATTGAAGCATTTACTAGTCAGGTTCTCGTTACTTCTCAAAATCTAACATGACAATTGCTATTGACAATATCCAGTGGATACTGACAGCAAAGTATATTATGGGGTGGACATTCTCTTGGAATATTAAATGTAAAGAGTTAATATTTAAGGGAGTGGAATCAGGCACAAAGAATTAGGTTATCAAATGATCCCATATAAGGAGTCGTCCTGGCAACACAGACAGATCTCAAGTCTATGTATGAACAAATACTCATTCCACATGAATGTTACAAGGGTCCACTGGTCAGGACCCCTTCTTAGTGCCATAGTCTCAAATAACGGCTCTCACGCATGTAAAGGCCGCATCCATCTATGTCTTGGATGGTCGTTCATTTAAAAGACCGGCATAGAACACTACATTTGTCTGGGATATGTACAGCCAGACGACCTGCATCGGGCAGCTTATTACTGTTCCATCTGCTAGTAAGGGGTCGCCTTCATTAGACAAAGCCAGACCTTGTCACGTGACGTAAAGGGGTTTTCCGACCATTAACATTGATGGCAGTTCAATAAAACATACAATCAACGTATGATCAGGATTCAGCAACCACATCGATGTCTATAACAAAGTAGCACTGCGCTCTCAATGGTAAGTGCGAGGTTAATACTCCTTTAAAAAAAAAAAAAAAAAAAAAAATAAAATCCTAAAACGAAGACGTCATATGCACCATAGCATGAAACGTACTCCGGCCTTCCTACACGTAACATTCTTGTATTCTTGGTTGTAATCCTTATTTTCAATACTCTATATAGCATTGGATGTACAGAGGAAGGCTCTTAAAGGTACATGTCATCAATAAAGCAGCGACATGCTGAAGAATAACCGGCCGGACCCAGCTGGAGTAGAACAAGCATGGTGCGGCCCTCACTAGCTCTCCCACGGTGAAGCATGCTGACTCAGGCCGGCCTCATTATACAGCTGTAAGACCATATCTACCATTTTGGCTCCTGACAGCCTCTCCGGTGCTGCGCTCCCCGAACACGGCTAGCGGGCCGTCCATCTTCAGCTGTCGTTACACACACCCGGTCCGCTGCAACGTGCTCACTAACTGCCGTTCGACCGCAAAGCACGCTGGGAAAGAGCTATTCCTCGCTGCTTAGCCACGGGACACCTCCCACTTCACACACCCTTTCACCGCCAAGCAAGTATCAGGTTGAGAGGGTCAGAGGAAGACTGGTACAATAGTAGCTCGCCGGCAGCGAAGGGGTTACATACGCATGTACGTCGACGGCGTACAGGCGCGGCCTCAGATCGCAGCGGCGGGTATAACGCAGGATACAGAATGTTCTAGGCTGGTGTGGTAGTGCGCGTCCTTGTCTCTTGTGCGTGGTCTCCGCCCCTACTGGATGTGGGGAGCGCGCAGCGGGCGGTGGTCTACAACTGTCATCCTCCTGCTGCTGTGAAATTATAATACAGCAGCTGTTGGGGCATTCTGGGAGTTGTAGTTTTATTATAGCTGAAGAGGCATAGGTTGCAGATCATTGTCATATGGGATGGATGTTAAACCTGGAAATGATGTACACTGCACAATGTATGTGTTTTGATTGAAGTGGTATAGCTCTGCCCTAACACTGGCAAGCCGTAAAGTGTTCACAGTGCCTAACTAATACCACTTCTCTTCACCATAGTGTGGACAAATAGCTGCTTTACCATGGCAAAATAGTACTAGTATACAGCACATAAATATTACCACCTCAACTCAAATAACAAACCACTAAAATGGACACAAACTTACCTTTTATTTATAAATTTTCTCCATTTATATAGCGCCAATATATTCCATAGTGCTGTACAGAGATTGTCATCACTCACATTGGTCCCTCCCAACTTATAGATGAAAGGCCGACACTCTTTCTATGTGAAATCAAAACTATCCTTAACCCCTTAATGATGCAGCCTAGTTTCTGCCATAAAGTGTAGCTAAACTTTCGACAAACTTCTGACGTGTCATAAGTTTGTATTGTTGGGGGTCCGAGCACTAAGACCCCCACCAATCGCTAGAACGAAGCAGCTGAAGCGCTCGTGTGAGCGCTCAGTCGCTTTGTGTCTGTTCGGCTTTTTCCGGAAATAAATGTATCGGTGTACGGACTCAATAGAAAGTGTATGAGCCCGTACTCCGATACATCGGCTTTCCGGAAAAAGCCGAACAGAAACAAAGCAGCTGAGCGCTCACACGAACGCATCAGCTGCTTCGTTCTAGCGATTGGTGGGGGTCTCAGTGCTGGGACCCCCACCAATACAAACTTCTGACATGTCACTATGACATGTCAGAAGTTTGTCGAACATTTAGCTACAGTTTAAGGCCTGATTTACACGAGCGTGTGCGTTTTGCGCACGCAAAAAGTGTGCCGTTTTGCGTGCGCAAAAGGCACATAACAGCTCCGTGTGTCATCAGCGTATGATGCGCGGCTGCGTGATTTTCGCGCAGCCACCATCATTATGACACTCCGTTTGGATGCTTGTAAACAGAAAAGCACGTGGTGCTTTTCTGTTTACATTCAGAGTTTGACAGCTGTTGCACGAATCACGCAGTTCGCACGGAAGTGCTTCCGTGCGGCATGCGTGGTTTTCACGCACCCATTGACTTCACAAAGATAGGACATGTCGTGAGTTTTTTTCAGCGGACTCACGCTGAGCAAAACTCACGGACTGTCTGCATGCCCCCATAGACTAATATAGGTGTGTACGACACGCGTGAAAAGCACGCGCGTCGCACGCACGTATATCACGCTCGTGTAAACGAGGCCTAAGGCTCAGAGCCCATTTTTCAAATCTGGCGTGACGTGTCAGTTTATGTGGTAATAACTCTGGAATGCTTTTACCTATCCAAGCAATTCTGAGACTGTTTTCTCGTGATACATTGGACTTTATGTTAGTGGTAAAATTTGGTCGATATATTCAGTGTTTATTTGGGAAATATAGCAAAATTTAGGGAAAATTTGGAAAAATGTGCATTTTTCTGAATTTAAAGAGGCTCTATCACCGCATTATAAGTACACTATCTCCTACATAATCCGATCGGCGCTGTAATATAGATAACAACAGTGGTTTTTATTTTGAAAAACTATCATTTTTGACCAAGTTATGAGCAATTTTAGATTTATGCTAATTACTTTCTCAATGCCCAACTGGGCGTTTTTTTACTTTTGACCAAGTGGGCGTTGTAAAGAGAAGTGTATTACGCTGACCAATCAGCGTCATACATTTCTCTCCATTCATGTCTATTTGTACTCAGCACAGCGTGATCTCGCTGTGCTGTCACATACACCCACATTAACTTTACTGAAGTGTCTTGAGTGTGAATAGACATTGCCTCCAGCCAGGACGCGATGTCTATTCACACTCCCGACACTTCGGTAAAGTTTGTGTGAGACTTAATAGCTGCACAGCGTGATCTCGCGAGATCGCGTTATGAATGACAGCACAGAAAGATCACGCTGTGCAGCTATTAAGTCCCACACAAACTTTAGCGAAGTGTCGGGAGTGTGAATAGACATCGCGTCCTGGCTGCAGGCAATGTCTATTCACACTCAAGACACTTCAGTAAAGTTAATGTTGGTGTATGTGACAGCACAGCATGATCTCGCTTGATCACGCTGTGCGGAGTACAAATGGACATGAATGGAGAGAAGTGTATGACGCTGATTGGTCAGCGTCATACACTCCTCTTTACAACGCCCACTTGGTCAAAAAACGCCCAGTTGGGCATTAAGAAAGTAATTAGCATAAAGCTAAAATTGCTCATAACATGGTCAAAAATGATTGTTTTTCAAAATAAAAACCACTGCTGTTCTCTACATTACAGCGCAGATCAGATTATGTAGGAGACAGGGCACTTATAATCTGGTGACAGTGCCTCTTTAAATGTATCTGTTTGTAAGACCACACAAAATAGTGACTAGTTCACATTTCCCATATTTGTACTATATTTGAACATTTATTCTTCTAGGACGTTACAAAGCTTAGAACATAAGCAGCAATTTCTCATATTTTGAAGAAAATGTCAAAACCTTTTTTTTTTAGGGACCAGTGCAGTTCTAAAGTGGCTTTGAGGGGACTATATATTAGAAAACCCCATAAATCACCCCATTCTAAAAACGACCCCTCAAAGTATTCAAAACAGAATTTGGAAAGGTTTTTTTAACCCTTTAGACGATTCACAGGAATTTAAAGGACAGGTGTCGCGAAAGGTTTTTTTTAAATATAAATTACCTTTTAGTGTGTTATTAAAATAAATTTTATTTATTTGTGTGTTTATGTTTTACTTTTTTCTGTTTTCTAACTTTTACCTCACTATGGGGGCTGCCATTTTTTTTTCATCTCTGTATGTGTCGATTAACGACACATACAGAGATGGAATACGGCACATACATCCCCATAGAGAATGCGAACGGGAGCCATTCCATTCACTATGGTGTATGCCGTCTGTGTGGAAACGGCGCATGCGCCGCCCCCACACAGTCCAAAAGGAAGGTCTTCGGCCGAGCGACATCCAGCGCCATTTTCATGTGGACCGGAAGCCGCGGCCAGACAGTAAGATGACTACTTCCGGTCGCAGCTTCCGGACATGTGTTCAGAAGCAAGGACTAGGAGCGGAGGGAGCGGAGGTAGCGGCGGTGGCAGGTAAGTTATGTTTGTGTTTGTTCGTGTTTTACTGTGTGATTACCACTGTGCATTCGCGCAAAAAATGGCGGCACACAGTGTACATTCAACCCCCTCCTTTCTCCTGGCACTAGCCAGGATAAAGGAGGGGGATTAATTGAGCACACTAGAGTGAGTGTGTCTTCTCCAATTTTGCAGCATAAAGCAATGTGGTTGCTTTACCACGTTGCAATGCTGCAATTTTGGGAATTGCTCCCTCTAGTGACCAGCACATGGAAATGTTATAAATTAGAATCTAATTTATAATATTTCCTGACTTGTGAAAATATTAAAAAAATTAGAACAATGTCTAATCATTTATATACTAAATGTTTAACTAAAAAAAATTAAAAAATTCTAGCGACACATTCCCTTTAAAGGAAAGTAGAGGTGAAATGTACAAATTTAATTTTTTATGCAGAAAATTGTTTTTGTTCAATTTATTTCCTGTAAAACAGGTTTTACCATAGAAACGCAACTCTATTTATTGCCCAGATTCCCACATGTGGCCCTAGTTTGCTAATGGACTGAAACACAGGTCTCAGAAGCAAAGGAGCACCTAGTGGATTTTGACGCCTCCTTTTTACTATAATATATTTTAGGCACATTGTCAGGTTTGAAGAGGTCTTGTGGTGCCAAAACAGTGGAAACACCATAAAAAACGCCATTTGGCAAACTACACCCCTCAAGGAATTTATCGAGGGGCATAGTGGGCATTTAGACCCCACAGGTTTTTTGATGCATTTTGTGGAATGAGGCTGTGAAATTGAAAATCACATATTTTTCTGATAAAACTTGCAAATTATTCAATTTTACACAGAATAAAGGAGAAAAAGCATCCCAACATTTGAAAATCAATCTCTCCCGATTACGGCAATACCCAATATGTGGTCATAAACTGCTGATTGGACAAACGGCAGGGCTCAGGAAGGCAGGAGTGCTATTTGGCATGTAGATTTTGCTGGATTGCATTTACAGAGCTTCTGACAGTGGCGTAGCTATAGGGGTTGCAATGGTCGAAGGGCCCCCGTTGCCACACAGCACTGGTGGTGCTTCTAACTGTATTTGCGTCCTTAGGATGCAAATACAGTTCTTTGCAATGCTGAAGCCTCGATCCAGCATTCACTGTGCCGCGAGCGGCTCGGCGCAGGCAGGCACGATGTAGTGACGTCATCGCACCTGTTTGCGCCGAGTCACTCACAGCACAGTGCCGAAGAAGGATCTCCTCATCCAGTCGTGGGAACGGGGATAGGTAAGTAATTATGTTATTACTTTTCTATTAGGTATGTACATATAAGGGGCATTATACTGGGTATGGGGGGGGGGGCATTAAACTATATGGGGGCATTATACTGTATAGGACAGCTAAGAGTGGCATACTGTATGGGGGGCATTATACTGTGTGGGACAGCTGTGGGGGGCATTATACTGTATGGGACAGCTATGGAAGCATTATACTGTATGGGGGGCATTATACTGTATGTGGCAGCTATGGAGGGCATTATACTGTATGGGACAGCTGTGGGGGGGGGCTTTATACTGTATGGGGGTTTTATACTGTGTGTGGCAGCTATGAAGGGCATTATACTGTATGGGGCAGCTAAGGTGGGCATTATACTGTATGGGACAGCTAAGGGGGTCTTTATACTGTATGGGGGCATTTTACTGTATGGGACAGCTATGGGGGCATTATACTGTATGGGGCAGTTATGGAGAGCTTTATACTTGTAGGGGTGGAATTATACTGTATGGAGCAGCTATGAGGGGCATTATACTGTATGGGGCATTATACTGTATGTGGCAGCTATGGGGGAACTATACTGTATGTGGCAGCTATGGAGGGCATTATACTGCATGGCAGGCATTATATTGTATGTGGCAGCTATGGAGGGCATTATACAGTATGGGGCAACTATGGGGGGCATTGTACTGTATGGGGGCATTATACTGTATGTGGCAGCTATGGAGGGCATTATACTGTATGGGGGCAATATACTGTATGGGTCAGCTATGGGGGTATTATACTATATGGGGCAACTATGGAGGCATTATACTGAATGGGGGCATTATATTTTATGGGTGCATAATACTGTATGGGGCAGCTATGGGTGGCAATATACTGTGGGGGCAGCTATAGGGGGCATTATACTGTGGGGGCAGCTATGGGGAGCATTATACTGTGGGGGCAGCAATGGGGAGCATTATACTGTGGAGGCATTCATGGGGTCTGTCGGGCAAGGCGGCTGGTCATAGGAGTTCGCAGGGGTCTGGTGGTGTTGGGGAGGGGTAGTGGGGCCCAAGCTGAATTCTTGCACCAGGGCCCACGAGCCTTTATCTACGCCCCTGGCTTCTGAGGTACCAGTACAGGGGAAACCCCTTACAATTTACCCCATTTTGAAAACTAGACCCCTTGAGGAATTCATTGTAGTTTTCATGGGGTACATGCAACTTTCTGATCAGTTTTTATTCCATTTTTTAAGAGGCAAGGTGACTAAAAAACAGCAATACTATTGTTTTTTTATTCCTTTCACCGTGTGCTATAAATGACATATTCACTTTACTCTGCGGCGTGAACCGACTAAGGTGATACCATATGTTTAAAGTTTTCTTTATATCTTATGGCATTTGCACAATAAAATACTTTAAAAAAAAATCATTTACCTTTTGTCTTGCCATATTCTAAGAGCCATAACTTTTTTATTGTGCCATAGCAACCATTGGCGCCCGCGATCATGTCGCGGGATGTTAATGGTGTTTTAACCCCTATGAAGCCACGATCGCAATTGAACGCGGCTTTTAAGGGGTTAATCGGCGGGGACCACCGCGATCGGTCCCTTCTGAAGGAGCTGTGAGCTGAGACATGCCCTGCAAGACGTAATATTAGGTCATGGAGCACGACCGATGCGCTCATCATGACCTAATAGTACGTCCAGGAGTGAGAAGGGGTTAAAGGGGTATTCCCATAACTGTCATTTATCACCTATCTTGAGGATATGTGATGTGTCTGATCGCCCGGGGCCCCACTAATCACTAAAACGGGTATTGAGTACCCTCTTTCTTCTTGCTGCACCACCTACATGTGCCCTGAGGCTCCATTCAAAGTCTATGGAACTGATGGACACAACCCAGCACTGTGCTTGTTTTCATCGGTACCATAAATTTTATAGGGGTTGTCCCAGAATCGATAATTGTCTGATCGTTAGGACCCCAGCCAATCTCGAGAATGGGGGGTCCCAAACCCCCAGATCCTTCTCACTGCACCTCCTACAGAGGAGGAGCTTGCCCGCCGCTCCATTCAATGTCTATGGGACTGACAGAAACAGATGAGTGCTGTACTCTGCTTTTTCCGTCATTCCCATAAACTTTGAATGGAGCGGCATCGCGCATGCTCGACTGCCGCTCCATTCAATGTCCTCACTATTTTTGAGCAGTGAGTAACAGGGGATTCAAGCTTTGGGGGCCCCAGCGATCAGACAATTATTAAATGTTGATTCAGTGAAAACCCCTTTAAAAGGAGCGGCAGGAGGGGGCGTGGCCAACTGCTGACGTGAGGGGACGTGTGTGGCGGTAGCTCCGGGCCAGCATCCTTCTTAATCTCATGCTGTGACTATAAATCCTGCCAAAATTCCATACCTACTGTGTAAGAAGGGAAGGAAGTCTCCCAAGAGCAGGATGAGACCGACTAAGGCAACTGATGCGGCGGAAAAACTTAAAAATTATGCATGCGTGGTGAACCAAGATGGCGCCGGCGGGAGCTCCTCTGTGCAGACATTCGCAATGGCGGCGGTAGAGGATTCTACACTTGATTTCACGGCTAAAGAAATGACACTACAAGAGGCGTCAGAGAAGCTCTTAACTGCTATCGTCGATACCCGAACATCGCTTACCGCTAAGATTGATGAGGTGAGGGTTGATGTGGGCCTGCTGCGCTGACCTTCAAAATTTGGGAGAGCGGGTGACTGAGACGGAGGGTCGCGTATCCTCCCTGGAAGAGCGCACTGAGGGCCTACCGGCTGATATACAACACCTACACCGAAAGGTGGATTTGTGGCGACAGAAAACGGATGACTTGGAAAATAGGTAGTGGCAAAATAATCTCCGGATTGTGGGATTGCCGGAGAAGGCGAAGGGGCAACACCCTGGAGAATTTGTGGAAAAATGGCTTTGGGAAACCTTCCCTGGAGCCTCATTTTCTATGGCGTTTGCGGTAGAGGGCTCATCGCATACCAGCTAGACCTCCTATTCTGTGAGCCCCCCCCCCCCCAGAGAACCCTGTTAACCCACCTGCTAAATTGTAAGGACCGTGATACGGTTCTCTTGGAGGCATGCAAGGCTGGAGGAATCCGGTTTCACAATACTTAGGTATCCTTTTATCCTGATTTTTCGCTTATCTGTACCGTCAAAGAGCGTCCTATGCTCAGATTAAAAGACGGCTTCGGGACTTGCAGATCCCACATTTAATGGCGTATCCTGCTAGACTTCGAGTTGTGGATGGAGAACTTGCATTATTTTTTAATAACCCATCTGAAGCAGGTGACTGGCTCGCTAAACACAGACGTTCTCCTCGTCGCTAATCCCAATGGCTGTTCGTGCTGGGTGAGATGGATGACACTCCTGGTTCTTCAGTATTGTTTGCTATATATGTTATTACTGATGGTTGATGCAATATGTGCTGTTGCTAAGGATTTGTACATTACTTCACAAAGCTATGTATATTCATCACTTTATTATTCTTGTAGTTGGGCTGTAATAAGCCACATATGGGATTCTAATTGGTAACCAGTTATGTCTCAGTCTAGATTTTTCCTGTATAATGGTGCTGGCCGGGAAGAGAATTGCAGTACTCAGATACTCTTGAGTCTTTACAGCAGACGATACGCTAGCTGTTGAGACTACCCCCTAGATTCTTGGCTGCGAAAAAGTTTGCTCCTGTTGAGAAATGTGTTTTAACGGTTATGATATACGAGTTTATGGGTCAATTGGGATTGCTAGAGATATGTATGTGCTTACACTAAATGTATTAAGACCAATAAGATATAATTACTGGATCAGAAATTTTGATGCTCAGATGTTGGTGCGAGGAGTTTTGGGGTATAGCTGTCAGATAAGTCTTCAACATGGGAGATGGCAGGATTACAGTTAAAGGGAATGTGTCGCTAGAATTTTATTAATTTTTTTAGTTAAACAATTATTATTTAAATTATTACACATTGTTTTCATTTTTTACATTTTTTCACAAGTCAGAAAATATTATAAATTAGATTCTAATTTATAACATTTCCATGTGCTGGTCACTAGGGGAAGCAGTTCCCAAAATTGCAGAATGGTCAATGTGGTAAAGCAACCTCATTGCTTTATGCTGCAAATTTGGGGTAGACACACTCGCTCTAGTGTCCTCACACAATCTCCCCTCCCTTATTCTGGCTAGTGCCAGGAGAAGGAGGGGTTTGAATCTTCAAACCTCCTACACTGTGTGCCGCCATTTTCTGAGCGACTGCACAGTGTAGGAGGATTAGATACTGTGCCAAGCAGACAGTATAACGCTAACATACATGAACATAATACACACATCACATACACAAACATAAATTACCTGCTCCTGCCGCCGCTGCTATTCCTTGCGTCTTCGCTTCCTTGAACATATGGCCGGAAGCCGCGGCCGGAAGTCGTCATCTTACTGTCCGGCAGCGGCTTCCGGTCCACATGAAAATGGCGCCGGATTTCGCTCTGCTAACGAGAATGGAACGGCTCCCGTTCGCATTCTCTATGGGGATGTATTTGCCGTATTCCATCTCTGTATGTGTCGTTAATCGACGCATACAGAGATGAAAAAAAATGGCAGCCCCCATAGAGAAGTAAAAGTAAAAAGTAGAATACAAGAACACAAATAAATAAAATTTATTTTAATATCATACTAAAAGCAATATTATAAAAAATAAATACACTACCGTTCAAAAGTTTGGGGTCACCCAGACAATTTTGTGTTTTCCATGAAAACTCACACTTATATTTATCAAATGAGTTGCAAAATGACTAGAAAATATAGTCAAGACATTGACAAGGTTAGAAATAATGATTTTTATTTGAAATAATAATTTTCTCCTTCAAACTTTGCTTTCGTCAAAGAATGCTCCATTTGCAGTAATTCCAGCATTGCAGACCTTTGGCATGCTAGCTGTTAATTTGCAGAGGTAATCGGGAGAAATTTCACCCCATGCTTCCAGAAGCCCCTCCCACAAGTTGGATTGCCTTGATGGGCACTTCTTGCGTACCATACGGTCAAGCTGCTCCCACAACAGCTCTATGGGGTTGAGATCTGGTGACTGCGCTGGCCACTCCATTACAGATAGAATACCAGCTGCCGGCTTCTTCCCTAAATAGTTCTTTCATAATTTGGAGGTGTGCTTTGGGTCATTGTCCTGTTGTAGGATGAAATTGGCTCCAAACAAGCGCTGTCCACAGGGTATGGCATGGCGTTACAAAATAGAGTGATAGCCTTCCTTATTCAAAATCGATTTTACCTTGTACAAATCTCCCACTTTACCAGCACCAAAGCAACCCCAGACCATCACATTACCTCCACCATGCTTGACAGATGGCGTCAGGCACTCTTCCAGCATCTTTTCAGTTCTGCGTCTCACAAATGTTCTTCTGTGTGATCCAAACACCTCAAACTTCGATTCGTCTGTCCATAACTCTTTTTAACAATCTCCCCCAGTCCAATGTCTGTGTGCTTTTGCCCATATTAATCTTTTCCTTTTATTAGCCAGTATGGCTTTTTCTTTGCCACTCTGCCCTGAAGGCCAGCATCCCGGAGTCACCTCTTCACTGTAGACGTTGACACTGGCGTTTTGCGGGTACTATTTAATGAAGCTGCCAGTTGAGGACCTGTGAGGTGTCTATTTCTCAAACTAGAGACTCTAATGTACTTGTCTTGTTGCTCAGTTGCGCAGCGGGGCGTCCCACTTCTCTTTCTACTCTGGTTAGAGCCTGTGTGTGCTGTCCTCTGAAGGGAGTAGTACACACCGTTGTAGGAAATCTTCAGTTTCTTGGCAATTTCTCGCATGGAATAGCCTTCATTTCTAAGAACAGGAATAGACTGTCGAGTTTCACATGAAAGCTCTCTTTTTCTAGCCATTTTGAGAGTTTAATCGAACCCACAAATGTAATGCTCCAGATTCTCAACTAGGTCAAAGGAAGGTCAGTTTTATAGCTCCTCTAAACAGCAAAACAGTTTACAGCGGTGCTAACATAATTGCACAAGGATTTTCTAATCATCCATTAGCCTTCTAACACAGTTAGCAAACACAATGTACCATCAGAACACTGGAGTGATGGTTGCTGGAAATGGGCCTCTATACACCTATGTAAATATTGCACTAAAAACCAGACGTTTGCAGCTAGAATAGTCATTTAGCACATTAACAATGAATAGAGTGTATTTCTGATTAATTTAATGTTATCTTCATTGAAAAAAACTGTGCTTTTCTTTAAAAAATAAGGACATTTTTAAGTGACCCTAAACTTTTGAACGGTAGTGTACATTTCATGACACCTTCCCTTTAATGTCCTGGAATGTGCGAGGTATGAGCTCCCCTGATAAGAGGCAAATGAGTTTCGCTGTTCTGAGACAACACCAGCCCCACTTGATTTGTTTGAAAGAAACGCACTTGACCCCTGATATGGTTCATGTTCTGAAAAAACCCTGGTTACAATGGGTTGGGCATGCCTCACTCACTTCCTATTCTAGAGGGGTGGCAATAATGGTACACTCTCGGCTTCGATGGAAGCTGCTACAGTCAAGCATTGATCCTCATGTTAGATTTATTTTTCTGCAGGCAGTCATTGATGAGTGTCCTCATGTGATCATGGGCATTTATAACCCTCCACCTGCCACACTGGAGATTGTTCAGGCTTCAATGAGGTTTGCGTCTTCATATGCGGGATCCCGTATTATATTGATGGGGATTTCAACCTTCTTATGGACACCTTTATGGACCGTCTCCACCGTCCTGAGGGACGTAGTTCCATTGGGCCATCACCACTTAACCTACTTATGCAAGAAATACTCATACTGGTATTAGAGAATTTACATGTCATACTCCACAACACAATGCATTATCTAGAAAAGACTATATTTTTGGGTTTTCTATCGTCTTAAGAGAAGTGGATTCTATTTCCCATTTACCAAGAGGGATCTTGGATCATAGCCCAGTGAAATTGCAAATGCAACAGGTTGGGCGGAGGGGAGTGGGTAAAATTCATCATTTCTGGCTCCAACTCATTCAGCAGAATGACCGGATACCTGACCAATTGTCAATATTTATAAATGCTCATTCTCAAATGGAGAATCGTCTTCTTGTTTGGGATACCCTTAAGGCCCACATGAGGGGGTGTCTCCGGTCTTTCATTTCTTATGTAAAACGTTCTTTAGCCCTTCAGGAGGGGGAATTGGGCCAAAAGTGCCTGCAAGCAGAGGAGAGATTTGTGCAAGATCTATCCCCCGTCGAATAGACATGACTGGTTAGGTTTAGGTAGACAGTACCTTGAGGTTCTGAAAGATAAATCCTTGCGTAAATTGTTCTTTAGCAAGCAAGCCCAATTTGAGCTGGGAAACCAGTCTGGTAAGCTACTTGCCCAAGTAGTTAGGAACAATTCTACCTCTCCATCTGTGCTTAGCATAGTGGGGCAAGATAATAGGTTAGTTACGAAAACATTCTTAATCAATTTGCATTATTCTATGGCCACTTATATTCCTCTCGGGTTGATTATGAGCTGGGTGAGTCATATTTGGATGGGGTGTCTTTCCCTGTATTGACGTCAGAGCATGTGAAAATGTTGGATGCCCCTTTTACAGAGGACGAGATATTGGAGGGGATGGCATCGATGTCTAAGGGGGAGGCATCTGGTCCGTACCGGATCCCACTTGAGGTTTATCTGCAGTATGGGGACTTGATAGCTCGTCAGCTGCTGACTCTTTTTGAATAAAGTTTTCGGGAATCTGCTCTCCCCGACTCGATGTGCGATGCAACCATTGTAGTTTTATTAAAACCTGAGAAAAAAACCCTGAGGACTGTGGGTCTTATAGACCAATATCACTGTTAACGGTAGATTATAAAATATTGACCAAAATGTTAGCTAACCGATTATGTATAGTTATACAGGATGTCATTCACCCAGACCAATGTGGGTTTATACCTGGCAAATCCACTTCTGAGAATATAAGGAGAGTGCAGGACTGGGCTTTGGCTTCCTTGGATGCAGCCAAGGCATTTGACTCAATCGAATGGCCTTATCTCATGGCAGTGCTTCGTAGATTTGGATTCGGGTATCATTTCATTAAATGGGTGTCTTTGTTGTATCGGTCTCCTAGGGTGCAGGTGTTGGTGAACAGGGTGCTGTCCCCTTCCTTTTGCCTTCATAGGGGCACGAGGTAGGGGTGCCCCCTTTCGCCACTCCTATTTGCACTTGTCATAGAGCCATTGGCTCTCCGAATTAGACAAGATTCTGCGTATCTGGGCATTAGAAAGGCTCTAGTGAGCACGTATCAGTCTTTATACGGATGACATGGCACTCTTCAAGGCTAACCCTAATGCTACTCTTCCTAGAGCTATTTCCATCATTAATGTTTGTGAGAAATTTTCCAATTTATTGATAAATTGGCAGAAATCTTTCTTAATGCCTCTGAGACGGAATGATTGTGGTTGGATTCAGATTTCTGTGGTTTGAGAGTCACCCCAGACTTCAAATATTTGGGCATATGTATTGCCAGGGATAGTACCGGATCCAAAGATTTAAATGTCACACCTTTACTGAAATACCTAAAGGATAAACTCGAAGCATCTAAACTTTTGCCTCTGTCGGTGGCGGGACGACTAAATCTATTGAAAATGATTGTCTTGCCCAGCTGTTGTATATACTGGAACATGTAGATGTGATTGTGCCGAAGCATTTTTTCAAAATGGTCAACTCACTGTTTGCGCCGTTTGTGTGTGTGTGTCGGGGGGGGGGGGGGTGTCTAAGCTTAAACTTTCAACTCTTCAAAGATGAGACTGGGGCTGCCCTACCGGATGTATTTCCTTATTGTTTGGCGGGTCAGCTTCCATACCTGGTGACTTGGGTCTCTCACCCCTTGCCTTCTAATGCTGAACTTCACCTAGCTCATGTACTGGGCTTGAAAACTTTGTGGCCAGTGTTGGAACCACGAGTTTAGTCATCACCATTTGTTACCCTTACACAAATTGGCAAGACGAGTTTGGCAACAAGCGGAGTCTGTAATTGGATTAGATGGGATAGTTATCAAATAGAGGTAGAAAAAAGGGGGATATGACTACGGCGCTGCTACTCAATAAAGCTGCCTTGTTCTGACTGCATTTTATATGGCCTGAGGAAGATGCCGGTGCGGCATTGAAACGCGTAGCCTTCTTACTAATAAACACTATTAATAATTCCTGCATCTTTATTGAGTAGCAGCGCCGTAGTCATATCCCCCTTTTTTCTACCTCTATTTGATAACATTGCACGGTAACCCATTGGCGTGACCGTTTGGGATTTCGGCAGCAGCACTCTCCACGATCTACATTTAGTTCTAAGCGATTGATCTATCCAGCTGTGGTAAGCATCCATTCGTCATACTCTGACTGTCTTATTGGGCTTACTCACACTATGTGGCGCCGTGTTTGTTTCTTTGTTTTATCTAGATGGGATAGTGGCTGAGATCCCATTATGGGATAATCCAAGCTTCTCCCATCTCCTGAGTTCACCTGGGAAGACCTACTGGGTTTCTAGTGATGTACATACCTTGTTACAATTACTTAAAGAGGATAACACTGACATGTCGGTGAGTGAGATTCGAGAGGCCTTTAAAATACCTCAGGGGGATACACTGCATTGTGTGCAACTTCACCATGCAGTTTTCCACAGCATCCACAACATTTTCTAGTTGTCCTCTGGTACAACTAGAAAAGGGTACGAAAGGGTACGTATCCCTGATCTATTCTCATTTGATGGATAATAAAATGCACTTAGAACCCATGGTAGTAGAAAGTAAGTGGAAGGAATTAATCCCCTCAATGTCTGACGAGGATTGGAGTGAGGCTCAGAAGTCCCACTTGCTAGTTTCTCCTGCTGCTAATAATAAATTGGTGCAATTATACATAATACATCAATGTTACTTGACACCAATCAGATTGAGACACATGGGGAGGCGGTATTCCTTTTGTTGCCATAGATGTGGTGAGGATAGGGCTGACTTTATACATTTAATGTGGCAATGTCGGTGGATCTCTACTTTTTGGGAAGAGGTAGTAGCGGTACTGACTGAAGTATCAGGGAAAGCGGTTCAACTCAAGCCTGAAGTGTGCTTGCTGGGGTTGCTGTCAGAGGAACAGTGGTCGGTACATGAGAGAATTTTCTCAGGGAGTCACCCTTCATGGCAAGGCAGGTGGTGGCTATAAGATGGATGGCTGATATGCAACCGACGTTAGCTCAATGGCGAAAATGGATCAACGACATTCTTCCATATGAGAAAATTGTATATAAACATCGTGGTCAACCCACTAAATTTCATTCAATTTGGGGTGGATGGTGCTCCTCGAGTCTCACTCACTGTACAATTTGAGGTTTGACTGATTCTTTGGCGAACGCTGTGATAGAGCTTGGATAGTTGACATTGGTTGGATGCCATGTATTCTCTTGGACACATGTTTACAGGCTAATGTATGAGGTGTACGGCTAATGGCGGATTATGTCTCTGCTCAAATAACTCTGATGCATTTGCTTATTATGGTTTTGTATTTCTTTGAAAAGAAATGTGTATGAACATTTGTTTTTTATATTGTATCATATTATGCATAGTGTCTGCTGTTTCTTAACCCCTTTAGGACGCAGCCTGTTTTGGCCTTGTGGCACAGCCGATTTTTTAAAATCTGACATGTGTCGCTTTATGTGGTAATAACTCCGGAAAGCTTTTAGCTATCCAAGCGATTCTGAGATTGTTTTCTCGTGACATATTGTTCTTTATGATAGTGGAAAAAGTTGGTCGATAAATTCAATATTTATTTGTGAAAAACACCAAAATTTTGAGAAAATTTCCAAAACTGTACCTTTTTCTAAATTTAAATGTATCTGCTTGTAAAACAGATAGTAATACCACACAAAATAGTCACTAGTTACCATTTCCCATATGTCTACTTTATATTTGCAGCATTTTGTGAACATCCTTTTATTTTTCTAGGACGCTACAAGGCTTAGAACTTTAGCAGCAATTTCTCACATTTTCAAGAAAAATTCAAAAGGCTATTTTCACAGGGACCAGTTTAGTTCTGAAGTGGTTTTGAGGGCCTTATATATTAGAATCCCCCAATAAATCGCCCCATTTTAAAAACTGCACCCCTCAAAGTATTCAAAACAGCATTCGGAAAGTTTCTTAACCCTTTAGGCGTTTCACAGGAAATAAAGCAAGTAGAGGGGAAATTTACAAATTTCTCTTTTTTTTGCCGAAATTCATTTGTAATAAAAAAAATTGTGTAACACAGAAGGTTTTACCAGAGAAACGCAACTCAATATTTATTGCCCAGGTCCTGCAGTTTTTAGGAATATCCCACATGTGGCCCTAGTGCCCTAATGGACCGGAACACAGTCCTCAGATGCAAAAGAGCACCTAGTGGATTTTGGGGCCTGCTTATTTTTAGATTATATTTTAGACACCATGTCCGGTTTGAAGAGGTCTTGTGGTGCCAAAACAGTGGAAACTCCCCAAAAGTGACCCCATTTTGGAAACTAGACCCCTCAAGGAATTTATCTAGGGGTATAGTTATCACTTTGACCCCACAGGTATTTTGCTATATTTATTGGAGTTAGGGCTTATTCAGACAAACGTGATATACGTCCGAGCAACGCGCTTGATCTTCACGCGCCTCGCACGGACCTATATTAGTCTATGGGGCCGTGCAGACAGTCTGTGATTTTTACGCAGTGTGAGTCCGCTGCGTAAAACTCACGACATGTCCATTCTTTGTGCGTATTTCGCGCATCACGCACCCATTGTAGTCAATGGGTGCGTGAAAACCACGCATGGCACACGGAAGCACTTCCGTGGGACGCGCGTTATTCGCACAACAGCAGTGAAAAGTATGAATGAAAACAGAAAAGCACCACGTGCTTTTCTGTTTACAAACATACAAACAAGAGTGTCATAATGATGGCAGCTGCGTGAAAAGAATTTCCAAAGAATCGAGGGTTCTGCGATCTGCCCCAATGAGCAACTCAATAAGCGTGCGTGAACATTTGGTGAGGGAGTCTTCCCATTTCGTAACAAATGAAGGATCTTCTGTATCTAGGGTTGGGAATACCTGCAGACGTAGGCCACGAGGTATAATATCTTTTTGTAGATAATTCTCTAACGCTGCCTTGTTCCACCAAACCTTAGTACGTTTTTTTTCAGAATGTTAGTTTTATTACCACCTTTAAGCCTTATTGGACCAAAATTCGTGATATCCTACAAAAACACTGGAGGGTCCTTCTTACTGATCGTGATTTGGCAGGTATTCTACCAAGCTACCCCTCCATTACTTGGAGGCGATCTAAAAACCTGAGGGACCTTCTGACAGCAAGTCACTATATCCCCAGTGCCCCCCCTAATCCGTTTGGTAGTAGGGGCCCTCCCTGGGGATCATATAATTGCGGTAAATGCTCTGCATGTAAATATATTCCACGTGCCCTTAACTTTTACAGCTCAGATAGAGGCAAAGACTACAAAATTGTTTATACCATCACATGCAACACAGCAGCTGTGGTATATTTTGCCACTTGCCCTTGTGACCTCATTTATGTTGGCATGACCAGCAGGCACTTGAAGGTGCGGGTGTTAGAACATGCCAGCAAAATAAAGTCAGCTTCTAGTGCTCTAGATTTGGATAAACTCCAGCCTGCTGCTCGACATTTTCGTGAGTTTCACTCCTGTAATCCAAAGGGTTTTGAGGTAAGTGGAATTGATAAAATTTCCCTGGGATGTAGAGGTGGGGATGTACGTCTGGCATTATAGAGAAAAGAAATGAAATGGATTACGTTACTCAATACTGTGGCGCCATTTGGTCTAAATGAAGCCACCAATTTCAGGCCCTTTCTGTAATTTTCAACTATGCGTGAATTTTATCTTTTCTAGGGTTTTTTTTATATCTATTTTTTATGTTCTAGTGTACCCTTTCCAGTGAGTGGGTTTACCTTCCTATATATTGGAGAAGATTGTGTATGGTCTTAATCTGAATTCAGGAGCGGAGTAGATAAAGATGTCTATAATTCTAGTTGTATTGATGTATTATGATCTTCATATTACTGCTCTTTACTGTACTTATTGTATATCTGTCATATTTGCTGAGCATTGTTATGTGGAGTCTTATATATATATTTTAATTGTATTATATAATATTATACCTCTAGTTTATTTATTTGTCTTTTTATATTATATATCATATTATCCATTCTCGGCTTCTGTTTGAGGTCTATTAGTTTTCATGAGTATTATTTAATTTACTATCATATCGTATTCCGACGGTCTTGCTTATATTTTTCTTGTCTATTATCTCACATGTTTTTGTATATGTTTATACACTTATTTCTTTGTATATATTCGTATGGTCTATATATATTATATAATTATATATTGTGTTTTTTTTATCACTATCTCAACTTACAATATATTTATATATATATGTAATTGTATTTATTCATTCCTATATATTTATTTTTGTCTCACTATTTATTTATTTACCACCATTAAATATTTATTAGTATGGTGCACGTTTTTTCTTTTTCTCACTATTTATTCACATTGCACTTTTTTCACTTTGTGTTGCACTGTTCATGTACTTTCTAATATATGTGCCGCCGTTCTTTATATCTTACATTCGTTTGTTATTTTTGTTTCTGTCAAATCATTTCCGACCTGTCTTATCTCCATAGTAATCCCCACCTGTTATTGTCATTGTTTTAGTTCTGTCTCTGTTATTCCTGTTGCCTCTCCTGTGGTGTTTGCACAGACGCTCGATCGCGCGCGCGTTGTGGGGCTCGCATCCGGGAGTGCCGCTTAGCGTCTAGCGTTGCCATGGTGATGTTGTCATCATGCGGCGCCTCTCCATCTGACACGCGGCGCGTCCTGTGATGTGTGCGTCACCCAGCGGGCGTGTCGAGCGCCGATTTTCATCCATCACAGGTGAGTCTAACTTCATTCTACTTCTATAAAAACCCTTCGTTTTATTACATGTAGCCTCCTGACGAAGCCGGTCTACAGGGCGAAACGCGCGTCGAGGCGTTCACTCATCCATCCGTCTTTGATCTCCATCACTCCTCACCATGTCCCAGGGTATGTGCTGGCCTTTAGTCTCTACATGATCGTTCCATTGTGTCCAGCTATTTTTAGTCTTATCTTTCTGGCCATTTGAGCCTGTATGTTTCCTTAGGATGCTCTCAGCTTTATTCTGCTTATTGTTTTACTCTGCAGGCAGCAGTAGACTTTCTAGTCTATTTCTGTATATTGCTAAACTTAGCAGGCAGCACTATATTGTATGTGGGTTTAATAACTCAATAGCTATGGTTTAAATTTCCTGTCCTGTGGATTACTTGAGCGTGGTCTGGTCATGGATGGGGGGGGGGGGGGGGGGGGGGAGGTGTGTGTGTGTGTGTTAAATATATATCTATATGATTTTCTAGATATATATACATTTATTACTAGCCCTAATTGATTTTTAATTAACTAATTGCCCTAATCTGAGAACTATCTACCTAACTAAGACTACCTAAACTATAACTACCTGCCTACACTAAACTATCTATGTGGAGGTGGTTTTTGTGTGCTTTTCATGGTTGGTGTGTTTTTATACGAGACACACAGCAGCTGCTCTGCACAGTGCTTCTTCTCTCTGAGGGTATGTTCACACGGCAGCGTCCGTAACGGCTGAAATGACGGGGCTGTTTTCAGGAAACAGCTCCGTAATTTCAGCCGTAATGGCATGTTGAGGCGCTTTTTGCTGCGTCCATTACGGACGTTAAATGGAGCTGTTTTTCCATGGAGTCCATGGAAAACGGCTCCATTTACGTCTGAAGAAGTGACAGGCACTTCTTTGACGCGGGCGTCTTTTTTTTTATGCCCCGCCTTTTGATAGCTGGGCGTAAAAAAAATTACTGTGTGCACAGAACATCGTAAGACCCATTCTAATGAATGGGCAGATGTTTGCCAACGCTATCGAGCCGCATTTTCGGACGTAAATCGAGGCGTAAAACGCCAGAATTACGTCCGTAAATAGGCCTTGTGAACATACCCTCACTGAACGATCTGACAGGGAGGGAGAAGAAACATTGTAACTAACAGCACGAAAGTTTGTTGCTGCAACAAACTTTGCTGTGAACACCATGATAGGTTTATCATGGTGATCACGTCATCGGGACCAGCACCAATCCTGTCCGGATGTCTTCTCTCAGCACTAAGGCTGCTTGTAGCAGCATGTGCTGAGAGATTCAGAGCACAGGGAGAGCGCTGTGCACACTGTTCTGACACCAGATAGATTAACGGGCTGCAGGACAAAGGACCAGCACTGCAGCCCGTTAATCTATGTGGGCTGGTCGTGAAGGGGATAAGTCATAGTGCGCAAAGGGGTTAATGCACAGCGGATGGTGTGAATATTGCAATTTTCCACAGACATGCCATTTTATTGCATAATATGTTGTGCCCAGTTTGTGCCACTGAAGACAAATACCTCATAAAATGTTAAGCGGGTTCTCTCAGGTATGGCGATGCCATATATATGGGGGCGCAAACTGGTGTTTGGGTACGCTGCAGGGCTCAGAAGGGAGGGACGCCTTTTTGCTTTTGGAGCGCAGATTTTGCTTGGTAATAGTTCTGTTTGGGGTATTGCTGGTATTTCAGTCTATAATGTGGGAGCATGTGTGGAGTACATCAGGGTATATGTAAGCTGTGCGGAGTACATCAGGGCATAATAATGCGGGAAATAAATAATCCATAGATATGTGGCTGGTGTCGCACTGATAAATGGCGCCCGATCTTACCCGATTTTGGAACACTCTGCACATTTTGCATCGCCATATTCTGAGAGACAGAACTTTTTTAATTTTTCACCACCACAGCTGTGAGGGCTTATTTGTTGCGGGACAATCTGTACTTTTCATTGGTACCATTTTGGTACCATTTGCAAGCCAGGTGACCAAAAACAAGCAATTCTGACTATGTTTTTCAGTTTATTTTTTTTGTGGCATTCACCGTGTGCATTAAATGATAGTTTTACTTTATTTTGCGGGTCGATAAGATTACGGCGATGCCATATGTATATAGGTTTCTTTATGTTTTGCAGTGTTTGCGCAATAAAATCACTTTTTTATAAAATAATTTATTTTCTGTGTCACCATATTCTGAGAGCCGTAACTTTTTTATTTTTTTAGTCGAAAAAGCGGTGTAAGGACTTGTTTTTTGCGGGACGGGCTGTAGTTTTTATCGGTACTATTTTCGGGTACATGCGACTTTTTGATCACTTTTTATTCTTTATTTTGGGAGGGGTGGTGACCAAAAAAATTGCGATTCTGGTGTAGCTTTTTATTGATTTTTTTGGGGGAGTTTATCGTGCGGGAAAAATAACATTATAGTTTTATAGTTGGGGTCGTTAGAAACGCGGTGATACCAGGTATGTGTACTTTTTTTTAACGTGTTCATTTTTTTCCTATAATGAAAGTCTTATTATAGGAAACATTTTTTTTATATAACGTATAACTTATTTTTACACTTTTTTAAAAAACATTTTTATTGCTTTTTTGTACTTTTTTTTTTTTTACTTGTCCCACTAGGGGACATTTAGACTTGCAGCTTTGATCGCTGCTAGAGTACATTACACTACCTACGTCTAAATCAGATTGGAGAAAATCAAGCACATGAGGATTGTTAGGATTAAAAATATTTGGTTGTGTCTGACCGAACCAAGAGACTTTTTCCCAAATTTCCTGATAAATAGAACAAGTAGCCTTTCTACTACTAGACTGTATGTTGGTAGTAATTCGAGAAGAGAATCCTTTTGGACTTATCTCTGATTTTTCAGTATCCAACCGGTTAAATGGAGATTTGTGGGTACTTCCACAACATTTTCATAGGTCTAGTGCACAATTTTTAACAATATGATGCATGCCCAATAAAATTTCTTATAAAGTGTGCCCTATTGTGTAAAAGTTATTTTACTATGGCTCCTTCTAGTGGCATAGTCTGGAAATCATTTATACTGATTACATTATACACACAGTTCCCTCCGTAGAACGAATCTCCAGGATGTGCTGCTGTATGATGCTCCGTCAGGTTTTGCATGACATCGATATTCTCCGTAGAAGAACAACAACTCTGAAATAAGCGATGCAATGGAGCATGCCACAATTTATTTTTGTTTTCTATGGAGCCGGTACAGGAAACTCATGCATGTGACATTACCGTAAGGTCCTGATAACGAAGCTTCTAACGCAGATGTGAACGGCCGCTGTCACAGATCCGACCTAAAATACCCGAAACCAGACACCCGTTAAAGTCAATGGATTGACTTAGGCGCCAGTGGTGTCCGTCGCACAACAGAACCTCTGATGGCGCAAAACGACAGAAATAACAATGCAGGTGTGATAGTAAAAGTAGAAAAGATCCATGGCTTTCACCATTCAGATGAATTTTGATTTAATGTTGCGGCAGACAAAGGCAGTGTGGATGCTCATGCTCCACATCCATACTGCCTTTGTTTATTCAACTGAATGCTGAGTGCTATGGATCTTTTCTACTTTTACTATTGGATCTGTGCTTGTCTCATTACACCACTGAGCAGCACCTGTTGTGGTTCCAATTGAACCCTTTCAGATCTGTGCTGACATCTGAATACTGAGACTTACGGCTTATTTACACGAGTGTGTGAGACGGCCATTGTAATAGCGGCCGTTCCACGGACCTGTGTAATTCAATGTGACCATTCACACAGCCGTTGTTTCAACAGGCCGTGTGAAGGGTCCGTGGGAAAATAGGACGTGCGCTTTTCACGCATCACACATCCCTCCATAGACTTTCAACTATGGGGGGGATGCGTAACATCGCGTCCCGCAGGGCTGCGCACGGGTGCACTTCGGACGTGAACAACGGCAGTTTTTCATGTCCGAGATACGCAGCGCTCGTGTGAATTAGGCTTTATAGTGCACCAAGAGCCAAAGCAGTGCCGATATTTTTCTTATTTTTAACATTTGTACATTGCAGTTGTGAACCTGCCTTAACTCTGTATGCCTCCAATTTCATCCAGAGGATTTTTCTTACCTCCATATGAAATTGGAGGAATACAGTAAGGCCACAAGTACCTTTATAAGTGCTCTAGTACATCGCTGTATAAAATGGTGCCATACCTTTCAGAAACATTGGTACTATTGGAATGTGTGTGTGTGTAATAATAGGTATTAGTAGGCATTTCAAAAAAGATCTTGCAGCACTCCAATAGGCAGAAAAGTGTGATTTATTCAATCCACATCAAGTAAAAGAGCAACGTTTCAGTCCTTCAATAGGACCTTTCTCAAGCCTTTCACATGTGCCATATATAGTTAGTGTTAGTGACACTAACTATATATGGCACGTGTTGGATTTATCACTAAGCTTGGTAAAGGTCCTATAGCAAGACGGAAACGTTGCAGCTTGTGCTGGCTTAATAAACCACATAATATATATGTATATTTCCTGATCGTCCTAAAGCAGCACACTTAAGGGTTAAGATACTTCATCTGACCGGATAGGAGAGACATATTACTCAGCAGTAATCAATGAAACAATTAGGAGGTCCCGGGTAACCTTAAATCGAGCCCAAATCCCTTCAGAAAGCTTATTTTTTTTATCTTCTATAAACATGGATAGTTGAAGACAGAAAACACCTATACCAAAATGCTTTATACAGAGTGGGTTCCTCTGTCACTAAGCTGCGACCCATGAGGACATGGGGGGCTGTATACTGGGCGTTTCCTCGGTCTCTCGGCCTAGCTTCTAAAAAAATCTTACCTGGAGGTAATGAGAAGCCACGCTTCCAGTCTGGAGCGGCATACAGGTCTTACCTGTCCCTCGGCTCCTAGACATGGATCCCATACACCTCCGGATGGGTGTCCCAAAATGGCCGCCACCGAGGTAAAGTGTACGCTGGATTCCGGCTAATGCGCTGTGCATTATCCCGGACTTCGGTGCAGACTGCGCATGCGTGAGAATGGAAGTCTCGCGGGATCCTGGCGATTCAATAAAGGACTGCGAATCCGGGGCTACGGCGCTGGTGCAACTGCTCGACCCTGGAGATTAAGGTACCCAAAACTTTCATTGTGTAATGCGAGAAGGGTTTTTTTTGCTTCCTTAACGCCTCTTACAGATAAGATTGTAATAGAACGCCCTTTTTCCCAGATGGCAAGTCCTGCATCTCAAAGGAAACGTAAAAGGCAATCCAAGCACAATGTGTGTAAAGGTTGTCAGCAACTGTTGCCAGGGGATTGGGACCAGAGTTTCTGCTCCTCTTGCAGACCTCCTGAACAATCCTTCCATACTGAAGCCGTGGGATTTCTGTCCTGGTTTAAAGATCAGCTTACAGATACCTTTCAGGAGATTGTCGGCTGCTATGGCGAAAAAATCTAAAAGGTAGAAAGCGGTCACCCTCTCCGCAATCCCCTTCCGAATATGATCTATCGGAGGAGGATCTGGATTCAGAGGACTCTGATGGGGAACCCTTAGAGAATATTTATCTGTTAGATAAAGACGAGGTCCCGCACTTGCTGAAAGCAGTCAAACTGACCGTGGAGACTGATAAAGATGTGTCTCAAACATAAAAAGGAAAAACTTTATTATTTTCCGGTCAATAAAGACAGAGTCCTCCCCTCTCATCCTGTTATTACAGACTGGGTCCAGAGAGATTGGGATAAGCCGGAGAGACGCATCGATCAAGGGGAGAGGTTTAAACACACCTACAAAACAGATCCCAAGTTCAGTTCTAAATGGGCTGTTCAGCCCAAAGTTGATCTTGCTGTCGCCAGATTGTCAAAGAAATCTGTGTTTCCTTCAGAGGAGTCCTCGCTTTTAAAGGATCCAATGGATCGCAAAGCCGATTCCATATATAAAAAAAGCCTACACATCGTCGGCTGCGGCTTGTAAAGTGGCATCAGCTTCCATCCCGGTTGCCAGAGCCTTTCGTACATGGCTTAGTCAGCTCTCTCAAGATCTGGAGGAAGGTGTACCGAGAGAGAAGATCTTGCAAAATATCCCTCTGGATGTCTTGAGCCGCTGCATGTCTTGAAGTTTTCTTCCAGATCCCAGTCTCTTTCTAATATGGCGAGTAGAACCCTCTGGATCAAGCAATGGACAGGGGACGTGTCATCAAAAGATCATTTCTGTTCCCTACCATTCCATCCCTCCTCTCTTCGGCCCTCAGCAGGAAGACATCCTTAAATTAATTAATGATGAAAAAGGGGTTTCCTTCCCATGTACTCCAATGAGGCTGCCATTTAGAACCTTTCAAAATCGTTCCAAAAAGTCCCCTAAGGGTCCGAAATATTGGGGGGGGGGGGGGGGTGACAGGCAGCGTAGATTCAAACGCAAGCAAGAGGGTGACCCCTCCATTAGGAAGAAATCACACTTTCTAAAAAATTCTTACTTATGACGCAAAGAGAGGAGTGTCCAGTAGGTGGAATACTGGGAAAGTTTGTTCACCTATGGCTAAAATCGTCCACAGACACCTGGGTCAGATCCACAATCCAGAATGGCTACGCACTGGAACTAAACACTGTTCCAAGGAACAGATTCTGCATAAACAGGGGGAAGAAATCCTATTGTTCTCAGGCTTATTCAAGACTTCATAAGGAAGGGAGCATTGGAGGAAGTCCCGTATCATCAGCGGCGTCAGGGAGTGTACTCCCCTATCTTTGCCGTTCCAAAAAAAGACAAGTGGCGGTTAGTTATAGATTTAACATATCTGAACCAGTTCTTTGTATAGATTCCATTTTGAACTTTTTCTTTACAATCAGTCATAAATATTATCCAGGAAGGAGATTGTCTAGCCACTATCGATCTGCAAGATGCATACCTTCATATCCCGGTCCTGAAGAAACACAGGAAGTTTCTTCGGGTAGCAGTTCTTGTTCATCATCAAGTCCTACATCTTCAGTTCACCTGCCTACCCTTTGGGTTAAACATCAGCATCCCGAGTGTTTACGAAGGTAGCGGTGGTACTGCCTGCAGTACTACGCATGAAAGGGATCTTCGTATGTCCGTACCTGGACGATTGGCTGGTGAGAGCTCCGTCAGAAGACATGCTCATAAAACACCTGAAGGTCACTCTAGACATGCTCAGTTCGCACAGTTTCATCATAAACCTCCAGAAGTCTCATCGAATACCATGCACCAAGTTAAAAGTACTTAAGCTTCATGATCGACACACAGAAAATGTCACTGACTTTATCCAGTGACCGGATATGTTCTATCCGTCAATGTGTTCAGCGATTAACTTCATTAAGTCACTGCTCCATCCGTCAGGCCATGAGAGTGTTAGGCCTTCTAACATCGGCTAACGAGGCGGTGCCCTGGGCAAGGGCACACATCCGAATGTTGCAATCCAACATACTAAAAAGCTGGAACAAGAGATTAGTGTCACTCGACACCTTAATATCAGTGCCTCCAGATGTGAAACGGGACCTCCAGTGGTGGCTGGTACCCTACCATCTCGATCGATGCAGATTCCTGAAACCAGTTCATCGGATACTCCTCACTACGGATGCCTCAGGCTCAGGCTGGTGTGCACCTGTGGGAACATCATGGGTGCAAAAGAAATGGTCCAAACACGACAGCTGCCTTTCATCCAACATGAAGGAGCTCAGGGCGATCAAACTGGCCCTATTACACTTTCAGAAACAAGAGTCATAACACCACAGATCATAGAAAAGGTATACATTTTATTTCATACAATATCAAACACAAAATATGTTAAAAACAAAGCGAGGTTCTAAAAAGGAATCTATATGTGGATCACTTAGAAAATGGTAATACAACCAAGGGCATATTAATAATTAATAATATTAATGCTACACACTGAAAGTGTATGTGTAGCAGACAAACACAGTCCACTTCATAAAATGTATTTAAGTCACTACGTGCCAAGTAGGCCTAGTGTCTATTACTTCAAATGTCACAGTACATAGATTTAGGTCAACAGACAGGTTTCAAGGATCCCATTTGGAAAAAGTACTCTGCCCACAATACCGGACATAACTCAGGGGAAAATGCCCTGAAAACTACTGGAGATGTAAAGCGCTATATATATATATATCTGTGCTTATTGTCTGCTACACATACACTCCGTGTGTAGCATTAATATCATGCCCTTGGTTGTATTACCATTTTCTAAGTGATCCACATATAGATTCCTTTTTAGAACCTTGCTTTGTTTTTAACATATTTTGTGTTAATGATATTGTATGAAATAAAACGTATACCTTCTCTATGACCTGTGGCGTTAGGACTCTTGGTTCTCAATTTCTTGTTATGACATATTGGAGTCTGCTACTTTGTGTTGATATTTTGGAGGGGTCTTAACAATTCGTTGGTTACACCTAACCAGTTACTCTACCTGTGAGACATTTATTGATAATTATTACTCTTTCAGACTGTACTCCATCATCAAGATGCACAAATTCAGTCGGACAATCTCCCCGCAGTATTTTATGTAAACAAGCTGGGGACACCAAAAGCAATTCCCTAAGAAGGGAATGCAGTCAGATTATGCGGTGGGCAGAACGCAATCAGAGATCAGTCTCTGCAGTCCACATTCGAGGAGTATTGAATCTGAAAGCGGATTGGCTGAGCAGGAAACGGATTCACCCAGGAGAATGGAGCTTGAATCCGGAAGTGCTGCTCCAAATCACCAGGAAGATGGGCAAACCATCTTTAGACGTCATGGCGACCACAAAGAATGCCAAGTTGAGGAAGTTTTGCTTCCTCAACAGGTCGGATCACCCATAAGCCATAGACAGTCTATCATTGAGTTGGGAAAAGACCTTCATATAGGTCTTTCCCCCATCCCTCTAAATCCTCGGGTGTTGAGGAAAATAAGGGACGAGAAAGTAAAGACCATAGCGATCATTCCTCATTGGCCCAGAAGGGCATGGTTTCCGCTCGTGTTAAAACTCTCGAACGGCAACTTCTGGAGACTACCATTCCGTCCATATCTCCTGCTACAGGAGGATTGGTTTCATACCATGTTAAACAGGTTACAGTTGACGGCATGGAAACTGAACGAGAGTCTCTAAAAAATAAGGGCTTCTCTGATGAAGTAGTTAATACCCTATTAGCCTCCAAGAAACCCAGTACGACAAAAATATATTCTCGAATATGGCTTATATTTTCAAAATGGTGTCCGGATAATGACAGGTCACCAGATACAGTGTCCACAATATTGCAGTTTCTGCAAGAGTGATACCAGAAAGGCCTCAAGCCCAATACATTAAAAGTGTATTTAACGGCAATTAATGCTAATTCAGAGGGGAGGTTCTCCAACCATCTACTGATTCCTGAAAGCAGTTAAAAAATTAAGGCTATACTATCATAATCCTCTGCCCCCCTTGGGCATTGCCGATTGTTTTGAAGAACGTCAGCCAAGCCCCGTTTGAGACGCTTAAACCTTAAGCGTCTCTCAAATAAAACCTTATTCTTGATAGCTATTACCTCCGCAAGGCGGGTTGGCGAGTTACAAGCTCTGTCCTATAAAGAGCCTTATCTTAGGATTTTGCCCGAGTGCGTTATCCTTAGAAAAATGCCAGGGTTCTTGCCAAAAGTACCATCTAGCTCCAACTTAAATCAAGAGATAGTTTTGCCGGTCCTATCAGTAGACTCAGCCTCTGATACCTCTATTGATTCTCAATGCTTAGACGTAAGGAGGTCCCTACTTGCTTATCTAGAAATAACGGCTCCCTTTAGACAATCCGAAGGGCTGTTTCTCCAATTCCAGGGGCCAAATAAGGGGAAAAAAGCCAGCAAAGCCTCACTAGCTAGATGGCTCAAAGAAATCATCAGGGACTGCTACTCCCTGGATGGCCTAGAGTCCCCTTTAGATATTCAGCCCCACTCAAGCAGGTCCACATCCACATCGTGGGCAGAAAGATGCCATGTCCCCTTAGACCAGGTCTGCAAAGCAGCCACTTGGTAGTCTTCCTCGACCTTCACTAAACACTATAGGCTCGACCTGTTTTCTTCTGAAGGTTCTGCGTTTGGCAGGAAAATACTAGTGGGAACATCCAAAGCCTAACCCCCCCCCCCCATATTCTCATTGCTTGTTAAGTCCCTTAAAGGGAATGTGTCTCTAGAATTATTTTTTTTTGTTAAACAGTTAGTGTATACATTATTAGACATTGTTATAATTTTTTTTCATTTTTTCACAAGTCAGGAAATATTATAAATTAGATTCTAATTTATAACATTTCCCTGTGCTGGTCACTAGAGGGAGCAATTCCCAAAATTGCAGCATTGGCATGTCGTAAAGCAACCACATTGCTTTATGCTGCAAATTTGGTGTAAACACACACGCTCTAGCGAGCTCAAAGAATCCCCCCTCCCTTATCCTGGCTAGTGCCAGGAGAAAGGAGGGGATTGAATGTTCAAGCCTCCTACACTGTGTGCTGCCATTTTTTGAGCGAATACACAGTGTAGTAGGCTTACATACAGTGGTTATAACACAAAACATACATAAACATGACTTACCTCATCTTGCCGCCGCCTCTCACTCCGGTCCGTCTGCTCCCTCCACTTGCTTCTGAACACATGCCCGGAAGCCGCAACCGGAAGTAGTCATCTTACTGTCCGGCCGCGGCTTCCGGTCCACAAGAAAATGGCGCCGGATGTCGCTCGGCCAAAGACCTTCCATTTGGACTGTGTGGGAGCGGCGCATGCGCCGTTCCCACGCAGACGGCGTACAGCATAGTGAATGGAACGGCTCCCGTTCGCATTCTCTATGGGGCTGTATGTGCCGTATTCCATGTCTGTATGTGTCGTTAATCGACACATACAGAGATGAAAAAAAAAATGGCAGCCCCCATAGGGAAGAAAAAGTTTGAAAAAAAAGTAAAACAAACACACAAATAAAAAAATTTTTTTTTAATAAAACACTAAAAGCTGCCTTAGAACGATCAGGAAGTGGAAAATTTGCCTGAAATTTTTATTTCCTGGAGTCCGTAGGCAGCACAAGTTCCCCACCCTATATATATATATATATATACTGCTGCATAAGTTACGCTTTCTGAAGGGATTTGGGCTCTATTTAAAGGTTACCAGGGACCTCCATATTGTTTAATTGATTACTGCTGAGTAATATGTCTTCTCTAATCGGTCAGATGAAGTATCTTAACCCTTAAGTGTTCTGCCTACAGACTCCAGGAAATGAAAATTTCAGGTAAATTTTCCACCTCCTCATCATTATTGCACCTGCAGGTAAAAAGCCCCAAAAAAGAAAAATCAACATTCGCATCAGAGTAGTGAGAATTGCGTTACTGTGGTTAAATTTACAGTGATAATGTCCAAGTTGTGCAATGTCATTATATAACAACGTCTCTTTAATACCGTGAAAGTACAAAAACTTTTAGAAATAACATTGCTGTCCATCACAAAAACACAAAACAAAAAAAATAAAATATTTTTTTTAATGGTTTTAGGAAAAAGTCCCGTTGAGATTACTTCCTTGAAGGCTTGTTTTCTAGAAGCAGGATAACAAGTTTATTTCGCAGAGATTTTATATTTTTTGTGTACATTGTCTGGAATGTCAGAGTCAGTTTCTCGCGCAAACCTTTGAGTGGAGACGGGCTGTGACAATCGGGAATATTCAGTAATGTATGAAAAAAGTGTACCCACAATTCTCCATTTGGCTTTCTGAAATAGAAACCAGAAAAAATTAAATAAAATGTATAGGTGAGAAACAGAGCATGCGCACACGGATGCGGATTTTGTGTAACATCTTTTGCGTGTGGAATATTCCACAGCTTTTTCGCAAGAGAAATGGACATGGTGCAGAGTGAGAATCCGCACCGCAGGTCAAGTTACGCACTTCTTTTCTGCAGATTTTTTAACGCAGCGTGTGAATCAGATTTGTTGAAACCTGACTGTTGCTACTGTAATATGCTGCGTATATTCTACAACGAAACCAGTTGCGGAAAATCCACAACTAATCCGCACCGTGTACACATACCCTTTAAGACTATGTACACCTTTGAAAACAGATTTTATTTTTTTATTAAAAAGTCTCAGTTCAGCGTGATTGGTGCAACTTTCTAATTCGTTTTTATTAAAATAATTTTTACTTTGCGATACAGCTGCTTTATACAGAGCAGCTGTATCTAGCGCTTATACCTTTATCCGTCAGGTCACGGGTTCAGTGACAGCGAGTACATGTAGGATCGAGTGGTTACTGATCACATCTAAGTTTATAACTTAGATGTGATCAACAGGTGGATCCTGTGCGTCAGAGACTCAGGACCCGCTGTCACCCAACCGGTCATTGCCACTGACCCAACAGATACAGGTATCAGCGCTAGATACCGCTGTTCTGTCTACCGGATACAAAGCAGCTGTATCCCAAAGTTAATTTTTTTTTAATAAAAAAAAATAATTAAAACGCACTTTAAAATAAAAAAGGGCCTTTAAAAAAGAAAATCCGATCCAATGCATAGAATCAAAATGGTAATCGGATGTGTCATACAGGTCAAAGACGACAATGATCGCAGATCACCACTGATTTCCATAAGGAATGAGAACTATTTGAAAGAACGAAAGAGTCTTCCAACCCCTTTGCCGCTGCTCAGAGATTGCTGCAAATATGGTCAGATTTCCAGGAAGGGCAAAGGACCATTCAAATCAATAGCAGTGTTAATTGATTGTGGTGTCACATTTCCAGTAACAAATCTCTGAGCAGTGTCAAAGGAGTCTGCACGTTCTACACAGCCCTTTCCTTCTAAAAATCAGTGGTGGCCCCAGATCACAATGTTCTAAAATGACATAAAAGAAGATCATTCAGTCTGGATTTCCCCATTATTCTTTATATAATAACTAACCGTTTAAAATTGCCATCGGTCTTCCATGCTCCATTCGCTTCATGAACCTTCATGTATTTCCCAAACAGCATGCAATAAACAGTTCCCGCTACTCCAAAGTAGTCTGTCTGTAATAGGTTATACAGGACAAATATTGTATTTATTTGCAACACATACTAATAAGTAAATACAGAGCAGTCCACTGTAGGATTAAATCATACAGCGTAAAACATGATGCAGTCCACGGGGAAGGGGGATACCATTAGACGACACTTCGCATAAAACACAAAATTCAGTGCCTAACATGTCTTTAGTAGGAACTGATCTATTTGCAAGTGATGCCATTGATGTGTCAGAATGCAGTCCTGCGGCCAACGCCAATGCTTTGTATTTCATTGCATACAACATTAGAATACAATGCATTATGTATTGGCATAAGCGTTACTATGCAGGTTCACAGCATGTAGTGTGCACAGGTCAATAGGCACTGTATTTGTAGTCGGAGGTATAGCAGGAGCTGAGACACCGCCGGCCACATTCTATGCGCCCAACTTTCAGCAGAGCTAGACTAATTCTCAACCTTCTCAAATCTTGGCCAGCTAATCTGCTTTTTTTTATAAAAAAAATTTATATTAATAAATATATATTATATATATATATATATATATATATATATATATATAAAACAAAACCCAATGTGTCTGCATAGTTGACAGCACGACTATAAAAAGATTGCTTCAGATTTAGCAAGTTTGCTAGGCTGTATTTTCTAGATCAATGCTCCCAAGGTATTCAGGGAGAGAGGAGCTTCTCCTTTATAACCCTACAAGTACAACCTCATCCAAGAAAGAATATTTGAAGCTAAATGGGAAGCAGAGCCGATCAAGGGAACAAAAGCGACCTGTAGGAGAGATTCACAGCAAAGTACCTGATAATTCCACGGCTTATTGGACAGCATTTCAGTACACTGGAATCCTGATGTCTCACACTTTCCAGTGAATACTGTTCCTTTGGGAAAGAGAGTCATATCTATACTCTGTCCAAGATCAATCAGAGCCAGTCCATGGGATAAAAGGTCCAGATTACAAGTATGATTATCCATAAACCTGAGAAAATAGAACCGACATCACAGACTGCATCACATGATCTTTTTGACTGTCTGAGAGGAATAATGTGATATATCATGTGACTCCACCGTAGTTTTGTTTTTTAGGGGGGTGGGGTGGGGGGGGGGCTGTTAAGTTGGTGTAGTTCATACTTGCCTACCCTCCTTGATCATCTATGAGTGTCCCAAAATAATGGAGAACTCCCATACCCCGGCAGAGCAACTAAGTCTCCCACACTTCCAGCTCAACTTCTGATAAACAAACTCCACCACTTATATTAGGAAATTGCATTGTGAGCAATTCCACTTTTAAAATTTAAAATACAGTATATAGGCTACACAGAGTCCTAGCAAGAAAATACTCCGATGACCATATTGAAGATGTATACCACCCTAACAATTCATACTGAAAGACAAGAAAGGGGAGAGGGGAATGTGATAGAAAAATTATGTTGTATCCACACCTTCCAGTCTCCCCCTTTTGTCTTTCTGTACCGTTTCAGAATGAAGCCTTCCCAGCAATCAGTAGATTGCCGCAGATCTGGTTTCAGAAACTCATTGATCAGCTGTCATGTCCAGGGAAGCCTAGCCACTGACCGGTATGGCTAGTCATATTACATTTAAATTATTGGCCTTCCATGTAATTTATAGGTGGGCTAGGTCAGCCAGAGCAAGAGCTGCTCTGTCTCTGGCTAATAAAGAGGGTCGCAGGCAGGAGACCTCCCTCAACGGTCATCCATATGCACTAATAGGGAATCTAGACATGGGTTGTCCTCATAAGACAACCCCTTTATGTACCTTTAGGAGTGGGAGCGGTTGGAGTACTTGTGCATAGTAGTTGCAGGGATTTCCAATTGCTTGATGCTGCTCTCCAGGGGTCGACAGTAGAATGTACTCTGCAACAGCTCCTCTGATCACTCTTATTCAATGTACTGACAGCATCACAAAAATCTTTCTTGTTTTATTGACATGATGCAGGCTGTCGGCTGCACTTTTATCCTGCGGATGGTGCCAGGACGACGGCTGCGGGGAGCTTTACAGGGAGCAATTAAGGGAAATAAATGATAAAAAAGTAGCACACACTTACATTTCTCCCAGTGCAAAGTTGTCAGGCTTGATGTCACCATGGATGATACCGATGTCATGGAGTTGCTCAACTATGTATAGGATGTTGATAGTAAAATACATAACTAGCGGCACTGGCATCACTTTGTCAGTCAAGTTCTTGTACAAATTTAATGCATTCTGAAATTGCAATGACAAAAATATCAAGACCAATATTAACAGAGCAACAAGAAATTCTGTCTGGATGTTTCCCAATTTTACATAGTTATTAGAGAAACTGTATTGACATATTGGTAATGTATCCTAATATATGGCAATACCATATAATGATTAATCTTGTCGGCTCTCCTATGTCTCATGTTCTCTTGCTGTCTGAAAAGTGTCATCTAAGCCAGAATAGTATACCGTTACTAGCAAAATTTGTAATCTGTAAAACATTAAAGAGAGAAGCGCTTCATGGTGCAGAAATCTCAACGACACAGGAGATATTGGACAAAGGTGCAAGTGTTACCCGCACCTGAGATAGTTGTGCGGTATCCAGGCGCAACTCTGATTAAGCGCATAGAGGAGATGTAGTAGCTGCTGCTTCCTAGCAGATGGGACAATAGGACTCCACTGCGACGTTTCAGTGTTCAAACAGGAAAAAAATGGAAGCTGAATAGCACTACTACATCAAGATAAGAGGTCATCAAGCTAGTATAATAGTAATTCAGCTTTTAATAGGTGACGCATTTCAACACCTGACAGGCGTCTTCATCAGACCATATACATAAAAAAACAAAAACACAATGTAGTTTATAAACACAAAAAAAGCCAGACAAAAATTACGTCATGAGTTGCATAAGCCACGAGAGTATAAAACAAAAGCTCTTTTAAAAAAGGGGCATACAAACAATGATTCAGACACCAATATATATGTTGTAACGAGGTATTGTACAATAAAACAATGTGGTTGATTAAAAATAATAATAATAATAATAATATATATATATATATATATATATATATATATGTGTATGTATATATAGAGTAAAATACTAAAGTGGTAAGCCGTAATAGAAGGGAATGGGTACTACACTGTTGCGCCGTTTTATTTACTTATACCAAGTTTTTTTCCCTCCTGCCAGTGTCTTGCTCACTAAGTTAGCGTGTTGTAACCATAGTTACAAGGGGCTCAGCAGACTGCCGACGCCTGATTGGCTGGCTTCCAACTTATTATGGAGCTAGTATCCTGGCACTATGGCAACAGGTGCTTGGCCACCTGCCGGCTTCATGATTGGCTGCCTGTCTCCACACTGCTACCAATGATACTATTATATGTCCATCTCTGCGCTGCCTGATATACCAATCTCAGGTTGAGATATGGTTTTACCACAGTGTGTACCCTACTACTAGGGTCCTCTGCCCCCTTTATTTCTCGCCATTCTTTTTGTCAGAAGCAGCACCATTGCGCTGGACAGTTCTTTTTTTAATCAACCACTGTTTTATTGTACAATACCTCATTACAACATATATTTGTGTCCAAATCATTGTTTGTACACCCCTTATAAAAAAGCTTTTGTTTTACACGGTTTTAAGTGGCTTATGCAACTGCCACTCATGACTTCATTTTTGTCTGTTTTTTTGTGTTTATGAACGATTTTTTGTTTTAGGTATATGGTCTGATGAAGACGCCTGTCAGGTGTTGAAACGCGTCACCCATTAAAAGCTGAATTACTCTTATACTAGCTTGATGACCTCTTATCTTGATGTAGTAGCGCTATTTAGTTTCCATTTTCCTGTTTGAGCACGGTCACTAGTAAAATGGCTTCATATGTGGAGTTCCATAAATTGGCAGTAGGGATGCACGATGCATCGAAACTGTTTCGATGCCGTGCACCCTCAAACGGTTCGATACCGTTATTTCATGTATTTCGATACGAAGCTGTGCGGCCACACAGCTCAGTATTGTAACACATGATACAGCCATTGTCCCGCTCCTGAGTTCTGACTGGTGCGCGCGGTCAGCGTGAGGTGATGCGGACGGAGCTGCACTAATGAGTGGCGGCACTCAAGACCCAACATGGAGGGCGCACTGCAAAACACACCCATGTTCTGTCTTCAGTGCCTGTATCGACACTTATTAGTGCAGCGCCGGCTGCATCACTTCATGCTGACCGCGTGCGCACTTATTGTTAGGAGCGGGGCAATGGCTGTATTACACAACCGCAGCCCCGCTCTATAACGGCGGAGATCAGAGAAACCTCTCATCTCCGCCGCTATTCCCCTGAATGCTGCGATCACAGCTGACTGCAGCATTCAGGAGAAAATGAGAAGGGGGGATGCCCCTGGATCGCGTCACAGGGAATTCCTGTGACGCGATCGAGGGCCATACCATATATGGGCAGACAGCCCAGGGTCTATTGACGGACCCCAGGGCTGTCTTACCATATTTCATGTTGTTAGGACATACCCAAGTATGTCCTAACAACTGCCTGTGTGCTATCTGTCCACAGGCTAATGTACTGGGATATATCTGATATATGTCAGTACATTAAAGTTTAAAAATAAAGTAAAAACAAAGTATTGTTAAATTTAAAAAAAAATACACATTCACCTTTTTTACAATAAACATTAAAATAAGTCTCAATACATAAAATATTCACAGATTCAGTAATGGCGCGCGCAACAATTTTTTTGCATCATTTATGATGTGTACTCTGTTAAAAAATGAAATAAACACGGCTTTCAGTCACTTATTAATGTGAGGCGCGAGGTGCGATGAATTTAACCTCCATGTTCCTCACATTAATAGTAATTAACCCCATCATGTACCTCGCACATTAACCCATTATGACTGAGAAACATGATGGGATTAATTACTATTAATGTGAGGCGCGTTCAAAATTCATCACACGTCGCGCCTCACCTCAGAAAACGGAAGAATTTTTTTTTTTATTACTGTTGGCAAAAGTATCGAAATTAGTATCGAAATCGCAATACTAAACGAAGTATCGGTATCGAAGTCCAAATTCTGGTATCGTGACATCCCTAGTCGTGACCCTAATTGGCATTACAGAAAACTATCAGGCTCCTAAATTCATAGCGGTTAATTGGTTAAAAAGGATGATTCCAATTTACAGCAATTTCACCTATTTCCATCAGCCCCTTAGACTTTGAATGCTACAGCACCACACATTCTTAGGCCGGATTCACACGAGCGTGTGCGTTTTGCGTGCGCAAAAAACGCGCCGCTTTGCGCGCACAAAAGGTCCATAAAAGCTCTGTGTGTCATCTCCATATGATGCGTGGCTGCGTGATTTTCTCGGAGCCGGCATCATTAGGACACTGCTTTTCTGTTTCATTCACAGTAGTGACTACTGTAGTGCGCATCATGCGCGCCACACGGAAGTGCGTCCGTGTGCTGTGCGTGGTTTTCACGCACCCATTGACTTCAATGGGTGCGTGATGTGCAAAAAACGGGCAAATATAGGACATGTCGTGCGTTTTACGCAGCGGACATACGCTGCGTGAAAATCACTGACAGTCTGAACGGCCCCATTCACTAACATTTATCACCTATCCAGTGGTTTGGTAAAAAAATTAGGTCAGCTGAAAAACCTTTAAAACCCGAATCCTCCAAGACATCGAGAACTGATAAATCACCTCAATGTAACAATTTGCATGGAAAAAATTGTATAACTTAAAAGGGGTGCCCTTAAGAAAAAAGAGGGACATTGGTCTCTATAGTTGGCGACTCCAGGGTAACGCTCTTCAGACCTTATTAGGACCTCCTTAATTCTATAATTATAGTGTTAACTGATGTTATCATATTTGATATGTGGAGTTCATCTACTGTAATTTTGCCGATTGTATTAATATGCTGTAACTGTGTTTCACTGGATGAATACCAATGGGAATTTTTTGGTTTGAGCCTAACCTTTAATGTGAGATTTATTTCTTTTTTTAAGCAATTTCAGATAGTGATACAATTGTATCCATAAGGTTCGTTCACTAGCGCTTGCGCACTTTACATTGACATATGTAATAAGTTCAGATAGGACAAGGATGAGATTTAAATGGTTAATACCATCACACTCTAGTATTTATAATTTATTTTAGCATTTTCCTGGTTTTTATTTATTTTTATATTTTTATATTTATTCAAAAAATATTATGTTTAAATATTTTTGTTCCAAGTTGGGACCGGTACCCTCCTTGTCACAAGGTGTGTGCCAGGAACTGAAGCAACATGAGCAGCTGCTCTAGGAGTTCCTCTAGATGAATCTCTTGTATTTCAGCTACTGCTGCTATAGAGATGTCTGTGCAGCTCTCTTATTAGCAGATCAGCTGCTTTATCAAGCCCAGTGTGTGCCAGTAGCTGATACAGCTTGAGCTGCTGCTGCTGTGGATTCCACTGTGAGGATCTCGTGTTTAGCAACACACTAATCCTGCCTATCTGTAGTTATCTAGCACTACGCGTTTCCTTACTCATAAGTAACTCTGTGAGCCCCTGATGAATTACTGCAGAGTTAATAGATTAGACCTTCTGGCATTCCAGAGAGGTCTGTGTAGACAATGCACTGATTCTATGATCAAACGTGGACATAGTTGCTAGCCCCTGATGAATTACTGCAGAGTTACTTATGAGTAAGGAAACGCGTAGGGCTAGATAACTACAGATAGGCAGGATTAGTGTGTTGCTAAACACGAGATCCTCACAGTGGAATCCACAGCAGCAGCAGCTCAAGCTGTATCAGCTACTGGCACACACTGGGCTTGATAAAGCAGCTGATCTGCTAATAAGAGAGCTGCACAGACATCTCTATAGCAGCAGTAGCTGAAATACAAGAGATTCATATAGAGGAACTCCTAGAGCAGCTGCTCATGTTGCTTCAGTTCCTGGCACACACCTTATGACAAGGAGGGTACCGGTCCCAACTTGGAACAAAAATATTTAAACATAATATTTTTTGAATAAATATAAAAATATAAAAATAAATAAAAACCAGGAAAATGCTAAAATAAATTATAAATACTAGAGTGTGATGGTATTAACCATTTAAATCTCATCCTTGTCCTATCTGAACTTATTACATATGCCAATGTAAAGTGCGCAAGCGCTAGTGAACGAACCTTATGGATACAATTGTATCACTATCTGAAATTGCTTTTAAAAAAAGAAATAAATCTCACATTAAAGGTTAGGCTCTAACCAAAAAATTCCCATTGGTATTCATCCAGTGAAACACATATATTACTCAAGGGAAAAACCACGTATATTTACTATTGCACAGTGAATAATATGCTGTAACTCATGTAGGAGGTTAAACTTACTTTATATGCAGTCACCGGCTAGACTTATAGGGAGGTGGGAGGGTTTAGGAATAGGTGTTTTGTACAAGGTTTTGTATTAACCCCTTTAGGACACAGCCTGTTTTGGCCTTGTGGACACAGCCTATTTTTTCAAATCTGACGTGTCACTTTATGTGGTAATAACTCCGGAATGCTTTTACCTATCCAAGCGATTCTGAGATTGTTTTCTCGTGACATATTGTACTTTATGTTAGTGAAAAAATTTGGTCGATAAATTCAATATTTATTTGTGAAAAACTTCAAATTTTAGCAAAAATTTGAAAAAATTAGCATTTTTCTAAATTTAAATGTATTTGCTTGTGAAACAGATAGTAATACCACACAAAATAGTTACTAGTTAACATCCCCTATATGTCTACTATGTTTGCATCATTTTTTTTCACGTACTTTTATTTTTCTAGGACGTTACAAGGCTTAGAACTTCAGCAGCAATTTCTCATATTTTCAATAAAATTTCAAAAGGCTATTTTTTCAGGGACCAGTTCAGTTCTGAAGTGGCTTTGAGGGCCTTATATATTAGAAAGTCCCCATAAATCACCCCATTTTGAAAACTGTACCCCTCAAGGTATTCAAAACCACATTCAGAAAATATTTTAACCCTTTAGGTGTTTCACAGGAATTAAGGCAAAGTAGAGGTGAAATTTACAAATTTCATTTTTTTTGCCGAAATTCATTTCTAATAAAAAAAAATCTGTAACACAGAAGGTTTTACCAGGGAAACGCAACTCAATATTTATTGCCCAGATTCTGCAGATTTTAGAAATATCCAACATGTGGCCCTAGTGTGCTAATGGACTGAAACACAGGCCTCAGAAGCAAAGGAGCAGCTAGTGGATTTCGGGGCCTCCTTTTTTTAGGAATATATTTTAGGCACCATGTCAGGTTTGAGGAGGTCTTGTGGTAACTAAACAGCCGAAACCCCCCCAAAGTGACCCCATTTTGGAAACTACACCCTCAAGGCATTTTTCTAGGGGTATAGTTAGCATATTGACCCCACAGTTTTTTTGCAGAATTTAGTGGAATTAGTCTGTGAAGATGAAAATCACCTATTTTTCTGTGGAAACATAGAATTTTTTCATTTTTACAAGGAATAAAGGAGAAAAAGCACCCCAAAATTTTTAAAGCAATTTCTCCCGATTACGGCAATACCCCATATGTGGTCGTAAACTGATGTTTGGACGCACAGCAGGGCTCAGAAGGAAGGGAGCGCCTTTTGGATTTTGGAGCGCAGATTTTGCTGGATTGGTTTTCAGTGCCATGTCGGGTTTGCAACGCCCCGGAGGGACCAAAACAGTGGAAACCCGCCAAAAGTGACCCCATTTTGGAATCTACACCACTCAAGGAATTTTTCTAGTGGTATAGTGAGCATTTTTGCCCCTCAGGATCTTTTTTAGAGCAAGGTGACCAAAAAAACAGCGATTTTGGGGCTTTAAATTCTTTATTTATTATAGCGTTCACCGTGCGCAATAAATTACGTTTTAATTTATTCTGCCGGTCGGTACGATTACGCCGATACCATATGTGTATAGTTTTTTTTACGTTTTGCAGCGTTTGCACAATAAAATTAAGTTTCTATAAAATAATTTATTTTCTGGGACACGCTATTCTGAGCCGTAACTTTTTTATTTTTTCGTCAAAAAAGCTGTGGGAGGTCTTGTTTTTTGCGGGACGGGTTGTAGTTTTTATTGGTACCATTTTGGGGTAAACGCGCCTTTTTGATCACTTTTTATTCTATATCTTGGGAGGGGTGGTGACCAAAAAATAGCGATGCTGACAGTTTTCCGTTTATTTTGTTTGCAGCGTTCACCGTGCGGAAAAATTAACATTATAGTTTCATAGATTGGGTCGTTACGAACGCGGCGATACCAAATATGTGTACTTTTTTTTAACGTTTTCATTTTTTCCCTATAATAAATGACTTATTATAGGAAAACAAAACCTTTTATTTTTACACTTCTATAAAACATTTTTAAAGTACAGTGAAGTTTACCGCTCAGACGGCACTGGTAACAGTCCAATATCATTCAGTATAGACACTCTCTCCCAGAAAAATGCAGTGGACAGTCCGCAATCCAATGAGGGTGTGGATGGTAATTCTTATCCTTGTAGTTCCACCAAGCTCCTTATCGTCTCCCTCCACATTCAAAGAACTCCTGGTAGGAAAAGGATCTTATGTCTCTAATAGATGGAAAAAGGAAGACACATAGTGCAACACCCTCTGAAAAAGATTGCTCCACGCCAAGTTTAATCCATACTCACAGAAGTAACAAGAAATAAAAGCATCAAGGTAAGTAAAAATCTTTAAAATTTCTAGGCGGCACGCCAAACACTCTCGCCCGACCCTGGGTTTCGCCCTTCCGGCTTCCTCTGGGGCATGTGTGACGTGTCTAATTAACAAGTTTATATAGCCGCATATCATTTAAATTTACATAAATTTACATACATAAAAAATGGTTAAAAAAAAAAAACATATACACCCACAATGATCTCTGCAATATATAGAGATAATCTGATCTTACCATCATAATCGTATACATATATATACACACTTTTATTATTTTTATATAAATGCCTAATCTCTTTAAAAAGTAAAAAAATATATATAATATATTATGCTAAACAAGCCTATTTGCCACCTTTATAGTTGGTTAGATTCCACATATCATCCCATATCCATTATATTGATTTTTATTTATATTTTATCAGTTGTTTTATATTTTTTCTGTCTCTAATTTTCCACTTAGTCTGAACTGTGGCCAATCTCTAAAGCTTCCAGAGCTTCAGTGAGCTGCAGCTAATCAGAACAATTAAGTTCTGCTGAGACAAGATCCCTTGGTCATAATGCTATGTGTGAACAAGTCTCTTACTAATACTATACATAGGGCATTTTTTGGCATAATTGTTTTCATAACATGGAACTACAAATATGGACCAGAATATCTATCAGATGGTATCTCACCAATATTAATAAATACTTGTATAAACAAAACAAAAAAAAAAACAAAAAAACATTTTTATAAAAAACACTTCAATTCGAAGTCTGAATTGAGTCCTAAGGGCTGAAGCGTTTTTAATTGATAGATCCAAAAACTTTCTTGCTTGCTCATTTTTTTAATAAAATCCTCCCCCCTCCAATGATTATCAATTGTCTCAATAGCAAAGAATTTAGTGTCCTTGGGATCTTTATGGTGGAATTTACAATAGTGTGCTGACACACTATGGTCCATCTTGCCTTTTCTGATGTTATTACAGTGTTCTGCTATTCGAGTTTTCAATTTGCGGGCTGTACGTCCTACATATAACTGCCCACAGGGACACTGCAATAAGTATATAACCCCTTTAGTATTACACGTTGTAAAATGTTTGATCTCATATTTTCTTTTATTTTCGGCATCCATGAAAAAGGTAACATTCCCCTTTCTTTTATTATACCCCACTTCTTTACAAGCTTTACACTTGTTACAGGAAAAAAATCCTTTTGTCGCAATAATTGGTTTTGTAGGAGCTTTTATAAAACTATGAGTAATTTTATCCTTTATATTAGGTGCCCTACGATGTACAATACTAGGATTTTTGGGCAACCTAGATCCTATAACAGGATCGTTCCTTACAATATGCCAATTTTTTCTAATAATATTTCGTATCAATGAAGAACTTGTGGAATATGTGGTAATGAACGGAACCCTTAATGTTTTATCATTATCATCAATTCTCTTTGTATGAAAATTATCAATTTTTTTGATGTTATCGCCAGAATGGACTGCGATTTCTTCTCTAACCTCCTTCAATGCTGACGACACCCTCTGTTCCTCATAATTCCTTTCTATCAAACGAGATTTAATAATTTGTGACTGTACATCAAAGTCCTCTATTTTTGTACAGTTTTTCTTTATCCTTTTAAACTGCCCTTTTGGGATATTCCGAAGCCAAGGTTTAAAATGGCAACTTGAACATTCAATATAACTATTACAGTCAGTAGGTTTGAAATAATTTTTGGTGTATAGTACATTGTTTTCTATAAAAATTTCCAAATCCAGAAAGCTAACTCTATTTTTATCATACTCTGAAGTAAAGGTCAGATTACATTTATTGTTATTAATATAATCTATGAAAGTTAATAAATTCTCTGTTGTTCCTTCCCAAATGATAACCACATCATCTATGTAACGTTTGTACAACTTTATGAATTCACAGAAAGGATTATTACTAGAGTAAATAAAAGAATCTTCCCAGCCTGCCAGGTACAGATTTGCATAACTTGGTGCAAATTTAGCGCCCATAGCAGTACCGGCAGTCTGAAGGTAATAGTCTGAATTATACCAGAAATAATTCTTCTCTAAACTAAACCTAATGAGGTCTATAATAAAACGACCTTGCTCAGGAGTCATATTTTTATCCATACCAAGAGTATGTTCTACAGCCTGTATCCCTAATTCGTGGGGTATACAGGTATACAATGATGAGACATCGCATGTGCATAAAATAGTGTCTCTATTGACATTCACGGTTTTTAACTCCTCGATTACATGTGTGGAATCTTTCACATGGGATCTACTAGCAACAACATATTTTTGCAAGAAACAATCAATATACTCAGAAATGCGACTAGTTAGCGAATCTATTCCGGCTACAATTGGCCGACCTGGCGGATTGGTCTTGTTCTTATGAACTTTAGGTAAGTAATAAATTACAGGGATCTTGGGATGTTTTATATTTAAATATTCAAATTCACGGTCATTTAGAATCCCCCTCTTTTTTGCATCCAGAAGGAGACTCTCCAGTTGTTTTTTGAAAACTTCGGTAGGATTATTCTTTAGTTTTTTATAGGTAACACAGTCTGACAGTAATCTTTTCATTTCAGTGTGATAATCAGATTTATTTAAAATAACAATCCCCCCCCCTTTATCCGCAGGTTTTATTACCACCTTAAGATCTTTTTCTAAATCTCTCAACGCTGTTTCTTCTGCGGAGGTTAAATTCTTTCCTTTATTCTTCACACTTATCAGATCCAATTGGTTGAGTACAACCTTTTTAAAAGCCTCAATACAATGGTTGTTGCTAATAAGGGGTATGAATCCTGATTTATCACGTAAATGTGTGTGGTTATATTGGTCTTTATGTCCTTCAAAGACTGTCTCTTTATGTGTGACGTTATCTCTACTATTTTTTATAGCGAAATGCTTCTGGAGGTTGAGGGATCGAATGAACTTGTGTACGTCAATGTATGTTTTACATTTATTCATGGATTGTGAGGGTGCAAATTTAATCCCTTTACTTAGAACTCTATAGTGGTCATCTGTGAGTGTTTTATCACTCAAATTGAATACTCCTTTTTTACTCAGATCTCCTTCTGTTTTTTTGGGGGAACAGTCACCCCTTCTATTCTTTGTCCTTTTGCCTCGTCTAATTTTCTTTTTAGCGGCGTCAGTCTTTCCCCTTGAAAATGATTTTCTTTCTGGGGTATTAAATTTTGCGATTTTAATAACTGGTGGGGAAAATTTTTTGGATTAATACCATGATTCATGTTGCCTGGTTGTAATGAGGGTATGTAAAAAAGAGGGGGATTCTAAATGACCGTGAATTTGAATATTTAAATATAAAACATCCCAAGATCCCTGTAATTTATTACTTACCTAAAGTTCATAAGAACAAGACCAATCCGCCAGGTCGGCCAATTGTAGCCGGAATAGATTCGCTAACTAGTCGCATTTCTGAGTATATTGATTGTTTCTTGCAAAAATATGTTGTTGCTAGTAGATCCCATGTGAAAGATTCCACACATGTAATCGAGGAGTTAAAAACCGTGAATGTCAATAGAGACACTATTTTATGCACATGCGATGTCTCATCATTGTATACCTGTATACCCCACGAATTAGGGATACAGGCTGTAGAACATACTCTTGGTATGGATAAAAATATGACTCCTGAGCAAGGTCGTTTTATTATAGACCTCATTAGGTTTAGTTTAGAGAAGAATTATTTCTGGTATAATTCAGACTATTACCTTCAGACTGCCGGTACTGCTATGGGCGCTAAATTTGCACCAAGTTATGCAAATCTGTACCTGGCAGGCTGGGAAGATTCTTTTATTTACTCTAGTAATAATCCTTTCTGTGAATTCATAAAGTTGTACAAACGTTACATAGATGATGTGGTTATCATTTGGGAAGGAACAACAGAGAATTTATTAACTTTCATAGATTATATTAATAACAATAAATGTAATCTGACCTTTACTTCAGAGTATGATAAAAATAGAGTTAGCTTTCTGGATTTGGAAATTTTTTTTTATAGAAAACAATGTACTATACACCAAAAATTATTTCAAACCTACTGACTGTAATAGTTATATTGAATGTTCAAGTTGCCATTTTAAACCTTGGCTTCGGAATATCCCAAAAGGGCAGTTTAAAAGGATAAAGAAAAACTGTACAAAAATAGAGGACTTTGATGTACAGTCACAAATTATTAAATCTCGTTTGATAGAAAGGAATTATGAGGAACAGAGGGTGTCGTCAGCATTGAAGGAGGTTAGAGAAGAAATCGCAGTCCATTCTGGCGATAACATCAAAAAAATTGATAATTTTCATACAAAGAGAATTGATGATAATGATAAAACATTAAGGGTTCCGTTCATTACCACATATTCCACAAGTTCTTCATTGATACGAAATATTATTAGAAAAAATTGGCATATTGTAAGGAACGATCCTGTTATAGGATCTAGGTTGCCCAAAAATCCTAGTATTGTACATCGTAGGGCACCTAATATAAAGGATAAAATTACTCAGTTTTATAAAAGCTCCTACAAAACCAATTATTGCGACAAAAGGATTTTTTTCCTGTAACAAGTGTAAAGCTTGTAAAGAAGTGGGGTATAATAAAAGAAAGGGGAATGTTACCTTTTTCATGGATGCCGAAAATAAAAGAAAATATGAGATCAAACATTTTACAACGTGTAATACTAAAGGGGTTATATACTTATTGCAGTGTCCCTGTGGGCAGTTATATGTAGGACGTACAGCCCGCAAATTGAAAACTCGAATAGCAGAACACTGTAATAACATCAGAAAAGGCAAGATGGACCATAGTGTGTCAGCACACTATTGTAAATTCCACCATAAAGATCCCAAGGACACTAAATTCTTTGCTATTGAGACAATTGATAATCATTGGAGGGGGGAGGATTTTATTAAAAAAATGAGCAAGCAAGAAAGTTTTTGGATCTATCAATTAAAAACGCTTCAGCCCTTAGGACTCAATTCAGACTTCGAATTGAAGTGTTTTTTATAAAAATGTTTTTTTGTTTTTTTTTTTGTTTTGTTTATACAAGTATTTATTAATATTGGTGAGATACCATCTGATAGATATTCTGGTCCATATTTGTAGTTCCATGTTATGAAAACAATTATGCCAAAAAATGCCCTATGTATAGTATTAGTAAGAGACTTGTTCACACATAGCATTATGACCAAGGGATCTTGTCTCAGCAGAACTTAATTGTTCTGATTAGCTGCAGCTCACTGAAGCTCTGGAAGCTTTAGAGATTGGCCACAGTTCAGACTAAGTGGAAAATTAGAGACAGAAAAAATATAAAACAACTGATAAAATATAAATAAAAATCAATATAATGGATATGGGATGATATGTGGAATCTAACCAACTATAAAGGTGGCAAATAGGCTTGTTTAGCATAATATATTATATATATTTTTTTACTTTTTAAAGAGATTAGGCATTTATATAAAAATAATAAAAGTGTGTATATATATGTATACGATTATGATGGTAAGATCAGATTATCTCTATATATTGCAGAGATCATTGTGGGTGTATATGTTTTTTTTTTTTAACCATTTTTTATGTATGTAAATTTATGTAAATTTAAATGATATGCGGCTATATAAACTTGTTAATTAGACACGTCACACATGCCCCAGAGGAAGCCGGAAGGGCGAAACCCAGGGTCGGGCGAGAGTGTTTGGCGTGCCGCCTAGAAATTTTAAAGATTTTTACTTACCTTGATGCTTTTATTTCTTGTTACTTCTGTGAGTATGGATTAAACTTGGCGTGGAGCAATCTTTTTCAGAGGGTGTTGCACTATGTGTCTTCCTTTTTCCATCTATTAGAGACATAAGATCCTTTTCCTACCAGGAGTTCTTTGAATGTGGAGGGAGACGATAAGGAGCTTGGTGGAACTACAAGGATAAGAATTACCATCCACACCCTCATTGGATTGCGGACTGTCCACTGCATTTTTCTGGGAGAGAGTGTCTATACTGAATGATATTGGACTGTTACCAGTGCCGTCTGAGCGGTAAACTTCACTGTACTTTATATATGCTATTTAGGGTATTTGTTGGATCATACCCAATTTAGTTTTGCCTGCTCCGGTCTGAGAGAGATTTTGTGGGTATTTGAGCCAAGAGAAACCACCATTATATTTATAAAACATTTTTATTAACTTTTTTTTACACTTTATATTTTTGTTTATTAACTTTTTACACTTTATTTTTTTGACCTGCAGCTTTGATCGCTGCTAGAATACATTACACTACCTAGGTAGTGTAATGTATTCCAACTGTCAGTGTGACGTCACAGTCACTCTGACAGTTGGTCTACGAGGATCAGCAGAGGCTGATCCTCATAGGCTGACATACATGGCAGACCTGGGGGCCGTTGTCTGGCCCCCGGGAGCCATCACAAGCATCAGAAGCCCCCACGATTGCATGGGGGCTGCTGATGCGCTACAAACCCGCTACATGCGGAGATCGCAATCGAGCCCCGCATGTAACGGGTTAATTGCCTAAATCAGCGGCGATGAGCCGCTGATCGGCAACACTGGAGAGTGTCAGCTGTCGGGGACAGCTGATCTCCAAGTTCCCGATGCACACTGTCGCCGACAGTGTGCATCGGGAACGGCACAGTGACTTTCTGTCACTCGGACAGGAAGCCTATCAGGACCAGCCGAAGGTTGGTCCTGATGGGCTTCTGTCCATGGCAGACCCGGAAGCCATTGTTTGGCTTCCGTTTGCCATACTAACTATCAGCAGACCCCGCGATTTCGGCCGATATGTTAGAAACCCCTAAAATTCGCCGAATTTAAGGGGTTAATGCGCCGAAATCAGCGGCAAAGGACCGCTGGCCGGCAAGAGGGGAGTGTCAGCTGTCGGCGACAGCTGACCTCCTGGTTCCCGGTGCACACTGTCGCCGACAGTGTGCACCGGGATTAACTCAGTAACTGTACGTCCTCGTGCGGGAAGTAACTTCCCGCAACGACGGACAGTTACGTCCTGGTGCGGATAGGGGTTAAGAAAAAAATGTGGCTTCGTATGCGCATTGGTACCTGGACTCTTCTCTTGGGGTTGTTTATTAACCCCTTGAGGAACAGGCCAATTTTGGCTTTGATGACATGAAGAAGTTTTGGATGCCGTCACTGTGTTCCGACGGTCATTTGATCGACGTAGCTGCATGACACTGTTTTTTTGTGGGAAGAGTTGTACTCTATTTATGTTCCATTTTTTTTTTTTTAAATCAGTTCAATTTTATTCAACAAACTTCACATTTTTACAGGTCATTGTACTTTCTCATACAGTGTATAAGCAAATTTCCACAGACCCAATTATTTATGTCCAACCAAACATTCCCTTCCCCCCAACTCCCCCTTGTATCCCCCCAGCCGGTCTTCTCGATACCACTTTTTCAATCCTATCTCCTTCTCTTCCCCTTTTCCATTCCCCATCCTTCGCCTGCTCTCCGTATGTACCCCACCGTCAGTAGCCCTATACCTGAACGTGTGACCGTAGTGTCATTAGCTCCGCAGAAGCATACCCAGATTGATCAATCCACCTAGCCCATTGTTTTTCAAACTTGACCTTGGACCCCCTCTTGGAGTATATCCTATATTCCATCAGAACCTGTGAGTTAAGTGCCCCTATGATTTCTTGTTTTGAGGGTGGCTCCGCATCCAGCCAGTGCTTTGCTATTCCTTTCCTAACTTGGTATAGTATTTTAGCGATTGCCAAACCTGACATCCTATCCCCCTCCAAATCCCCAACATACCCTAGCAGCATTACCACAGGATCCCATAGAATCTGTACCTCAAACACTCTCCCCACTAGCTCCAATATTTCCGTCCACAGAATCCCCAACCTCCCGTATGTCCAGAACATATGGAGGATGTCTGCTTTTTCCTCCGGGCACCTAGGGCACTTGGCATCTGCTCTTAATCCCATTTGTTTCAGCACCCACGGGGTCCTATACACCCTATGTATCAGAAACAACTGCGATCTTCGTTGTGCTACATTAATGGACAAAGTACATGTTGCTGCCAATACCGCCTCCCAGTGGTCTGTCGGAATAGGACCCACATCCCTCTCCCATATAGCTTTCACTGGTGCCATAGGATCCCCCAGATGTTCCACCAATAACCTGCGATAAACCAATGAAATTAATCCTTTTGACGTTACTGCTTTTGCAATATGTTCCAACACTCCCGCGGCATGTATTGTCATGTCTACACTGGCCGCTTGTGTCTGCACAGCGTGCCGAATCTGCAGGTACTGATAGAACATGCGGGAGTCCAGCTGAAACCCCTCCCTTATTTGCTGAAAGGATTTGAGTATGCCTCCCTCGTACAACTGACTCAATCGTATTATGCCTTGCTGCTCCCACCACTGCATCCCTTCCAATTTACCCAATTCCCCCAGATAAGCATTCCTCCAGAGTGGTGTATATTTAGTGCACTTTCCTATCCCCAGCAATTGCTTGCACTGCCACCACACCTTGTGTATGAGAAGCAGAGTGGGTCTGGTACTCGCCATCCGTTTATAGCTGTGCGCTTCCAGTCCTGCCAACGGGTTCTCCCCCCCCCCAGATATGATAGGATGCGCGCACTGGACCCCCATGTCTCTTCCTGCTCCCACCCCCAGAAATGCTGACATTGGGCAGCTAAATAATACACCCAAGCATTGGGCACAGCCAGGCTCCCCTCCTCTTTAGGCAATTGTAGTTTCTCCAGTTTAATCCTGGGTACCCCCTTCTTCCATACTAGGTCCCTAAAAAGGTTGTGCAACCTCCTAAACCAATATTTGGGGATCCATACCGGGGAGTTATGTAGGACATACAGCACCTGGGGCATAAGGATCATTTTAATCAGATTCTTCCTACCCAGAGCCGATAGCGGTAACTTATTCCACGCCTCTACTTTGGCTGTTATCGTTGTTAACAGTGGCATTACATTAAGGGACATATAATCCTGTGCTTTCGCCGTCACCCTAACCCCCAAATACTTAAACTCCGTAACCACCGGTATCTCCACCTCCTCCTCCCCAGTCTGGATAACCCCCGGGTCCATGAGCATTAGAGCCGATTTTGACCAATTAATGAGCAATCCCGAATATTTCCCAAACCGCTTAATTAGGGCCATCACTAACGGTAGTGTGCGCTCGGTATCCGCCATGAATAGCAGCATATCATCTGCGTATAATGCAATTCGTTCCTCCACCCCCCCATATCTCAACCCCTGAATATGTTCATGTTGTCTCACTGCGCACGCCAATGGTTCCACCGCGAACAACAATGGAGATAATGGACATCCCTGACGCGTTCCCCGCTCCAGCACGAACCGATCCGATAGCACCCCATTCACCCTTATCTTTGCTGTCGGGGCTACGTATAACAACTTTACCCATTTTATGAAATTAGGGCCAAATCCCATTGTCTCCAGAACTGACCACAAATATTTCCATTCCACGCAATCGAATGCTTTAGCCGCGTCTAAGGACAGAATGGCTCTCCCCCCATGATTATCCGGCAGAACTTGTAAATTCAAGAACAGCCGTCTCCGATTCACCGCCGTCGATTTGGATGGCATAAAGCCGGCCTGATCTCCATGTACCACCCCAGCCACTACCTTAGCTAGTCGAAGCGCCAATACTTTTGCTATGATTTTAATATCCGCCGTCAATAGAGAAACTGGTCTATAGGAGCCCGGGAGCTGGGGGTCTTTCCCCTCTTTAGGCAGAACTACTATAGTTGCTTCGTACATTGTTTCCGGGAGCCTCCCCCTATCAAAACTATCCAAAAGAGTGGCCAGTAACTGCGGCGTGAGTTCCTCCCCATATTCCTTAAAAACTTCCACCGGAAGACCATCCGGCCCCGGCGCCTTTTCACTGGCTAGTATCCCTATGGCTGCCTGGAGCTCCTCCAGAGATATGGGCTCCTACAATGTCCCTCTCTCCTCCCCTCCCAGCCTGGGAAGGTCCATCTCCCCTATATACTCTTCCAGCTGTTGGGGTGTGTGCTCTGCCCTAGAGGCATACAAATCTGAGTAAAACTGCTGAAAAACTTTCAAAATCTGTCCTGTATCCGTCTCCGACTTCCCCCCCCTCCCCCCTAATAGTGTGTATGTAATTATTCTCCCTCTGAGCCTGCGCCATCCTTGCCAGTAACTGTCCAGTGGTTTCCCCCTCCTCATAATATTGGCGTTTTAAAAACATCCTTTTGTCATCTGCCCTCTCCAACTGATGCTGTTTTAACAACCGCTGCGCCTCCACCCAATGCTTCAGTGTGTCTGGTGTGTTATCTGCTATATGTAGCCTTTCTGTCTCTGTTACCCTTTCCAACAACGCTTCCCCTAATTGTCTAGACCGTGTTTTTACTGCCGAAATGTGCTGGATGAACACCCCTCTCAGCCATGCCTTCATCGCATAACACACTATCTCTTGCGGTACCGTTCCCGAGTTGAATTGAAAGTATTCCTTTATGAGGTCTAAAATTTGTTTATGATCTATCAACTTCAGCCAAAAGGCATTGAGTTTCCAGCACCCTTGCCCCCGCCCTGTCTTCCCCTCCGTCTCTACCTTCATTAACAAAGGAGAATGATCCGATAAAGCTCTTTGTAAGTATTCTATCCGGGCTACAAAGGGTACCGCTGCCGGTGAGCACAAGATTAGGTCTATCCTGGATAACGACTGATACGTGGAAGACGCACAAGAATACTGAAACCTATTTGGATGTTTATCCCTCCATATGTCCCGCCAACCCATTTCAGCAACAAGATGGCCAAACGCTGTTAAACCTCCCCCTGTCATGCCGAATTTATCCATATTAGTATTCAATACCGCGTTAAAATCCCCCATCACTAGTAACGGCACCTCCGGGAATCTAGCCAGTTCCTCCACCACTTTCTTGATACATCCGCTAGAAAATGGAGGGGGGACATACAACACCACCAACACACAATTCCAATGATACAGCGTACAGTGTACCCCCACATACCGCCCCTCCCCATCCTGGAAGGAGTCGTGACATATAAATGGCACCGCCCTATGTATGAGAAGACTCACCCCCCTTGAATATGTAGTATGGTAAGAATGAAAACTATGGCCTACCCAGGCCCTATGCATCATGGAGACTGAATCCCTAGTCATATGTGTCTCCTGTAGTCCTATCACCCTCGACTCCTGCTTCCTAACAAAATCAAATACTGCCTGCCGTTTTCTGGCTTCCCGCAAGCCCCGTACATTCCAGGACAAACAATTAAGTGATCCCATCATCCCTCAACATATCCCAACACATCCTTTCCTGTTAATTTGTAATTTGACATATCCGACCGGCTGGGTCCTCTTTCCCTCCCCCCCTGTAACCTCCCCCGTAAACCTACCCCTTTCCAAGGGTTGGGGCGACAGAACGTATCTGCTATTACCCATAACAAGCGTCGGCAGGTCAACTCCGCCCACCGTACATTCAACAATACCATAACTCGCTATTCACGTTTCCCGCGTAACTGACCATCCCTCCCGCTGACTTTTCCTTGCAAATAAACAACCATCCCTTCAACATATCGGTACCCCTCAATGTCCATAAACACATTCCTCCGCTTCCGGTCTTCCGCATTCACCGCAACCATGCCCTCCAACTCCAAACAGGACCAGGAACCCTCAATGCCATATCTTGCAATTTTCTACGACACCTGGTTCAGTCCCGCATCCCCAGCCTCCTTTTGTCAGCCGGTCTGTTCCGGATCAACGCCGTCCCTCTGCCTCCGCCAGTCTCAGCTGACTTTCATGGCTATCCAACCATCTAACCGCTTCTGGTGTCTCGAAAAAGGAAGTTGTGCCCAGCGCCACCACTCTCAGACGGGCAGGATACATCATTGAATATTGCACTTGTAACGCCCTTAGGCGGCTCTTTATATCCATAAACTGTGATCTTTGTCGTTGTACTTCCATAGAGAAATCCGGGAAGAAGGACACTTTCACCCCATTAAAGGAGATGTCTTGACGTTCTCTAGCTTTCCTCAGGATCTTGTCTCTATCTTTGTAATGTAAAATCTTTATCAGCACCGGTCTCGGCGGCCTTCCCGGAGGGCCGGGTCTGGTCGGCACCCTGTGCGCTCTCTCCACCGCAAATAAAGGGGTCAGTTCCTCTCTGCCAAATGTGTCTGTCAGCCACTTTTCAAAGAAATCATCCGGATTCGCTCCCTCCACTCTTTCTGGAACCCCCACTAGGCGAACGTTATTCAGTCTCAGCCGATTTTCCATGTCATCTGTCTTAGCCAGCAATGTCGCCACTGCCTGCGAGTGTGCTTGTACATCCTGCTTTATGTGAGGAATCGCATCCTCCATGTCTGAGACTCTCCCCTCCACGGCAGTGGTGCGTTCCGCTACTTTTTGCAGGTCATTACTGAGCAGCAAAATGTCCTCCTTCAATCCACCCATCTGGCTTGCTAAGGTATTAAGGACCATAGAATTTTGCTTCACCGCTGCCAAAATGTCTTTTAAGGAGGGTTCCTCCTTCCTTGCTCCACTTTTCCCTCCAGCGCCTGGCTGATCCTGCATGGCGCCGCTCATCTCCTCCTCCTCCTCCTCCTCCTCACTTCTCATGTCCCCCGCCAAAGGAGAGTACCTGGATCCATAAGATGAACCTCCAGCTGCCTGATCTCCAGCCGACTTTCGCTGCTGTGCAGCCGTCCCCCCTGCTCTCGGCGTGCGGGCGAACCTCTCCAGCTTCTCCACTACTTCCTGCCGAAGGCCTCTATTGCGGCCCTCCTTCTCCTCGGCGCCATCTTGAGCGCGGGACCCGGGACTCGCTGGCGGCGACTTCTGCTTCTTTGAGCGCGTCATTATGGACGGGCACTCGTGCTCCTCCACCTCTAGACTCTGGTAGGACCCTGGGGAAGCTGTTTTCCCCGAATTTTACGGGATATATGGACCTTACAGGATGAATACAGCAGGAGCTCCGGTCACACACGTCCTCTCACATTCACCGCTAGGCCACGCCCCCCATGTTCCATTTTTTAATGCATATTCAGTACCGTTTAATTTAGATTTTTGCAAAAAAAAAAAAAAGAAAAATACCCATACACCGATCATAAATTCTGTAATTAATTTACTGTACAGGTTGTTACGATCATTAGGATACGAAATATATGTATTTCATTTTTTTCAATTTACTTTACTATTGTTTTCAAATCCCATCGGGGGATTTTTTAATTTTGATACCATAAGGCCAAATGCGTATTAAGTGTGAATTTGCAGCGCGTGATAGTCTGCTGCAAATCCGCAGCATAATACAGTACCAGCAAAGTGAGAATCTAAGTATCTCACCTGCACGTTGCTGAACTCTGCCGTGCATAAATTGGCCTGCGGTGCATATTTTAAGATCTTGCGTTTCCGCCTGTGTATTGTTTATAAAGAAAACGCACCAAAGTCCGCAGCATAGGGGCCCATTCAGAAGAGCTTGTAGCTCACCCGTGTGACGGCCGTTAAAACAATGGCCGTCACACGGGCACATGTATTTCAATGAGGCCGGTTTCAACAGAGCATGTGAAGAGTCAGTGAAAAAACAGGACATCCTATTTTCTTGCGTTTTCACGCATCCCTCCATAGTCTATGAGGGATCCGTGAAAACGCGTCCTGCAAGGGTGCATCTCGAACGTGAAAAACTTCCATTTTGCACGTCCGAGTTTGCACACGCTTGTCTGAATTAAGCTTAAAACCGCACTGATTTCCACATCATAATGTAAAAAACGCATCAATTACTTGTGGTTTTGAGGCAGATTTCTGCACCAAATTTCACAACTTGTGCATGTAGCCTAACGGGGAATTTGGTTAGACAGTCCTGGGGTCCTTCCAAGGTATGGGCCTACATCAATTTCCTGAGATGTGATCAAAGGGGGTCTCCCCCCCCCCCCCTCCAGTCTCTGCCCTTGTATGCTGCTATCAGTGTTGATTACATCAAACGAAGTGTTAAACTACAGAGATCAGAGGTTTATCTGATCTCTGCTGTTAGAGCATTGCACTGCTCCTGATCGCACAGGAACAGTAGCAGTGCTCGCTTGTCAGGATGTGGTTATTGCCTGCCACTAATGACAAAAATACTCGTCATTGGTCGTCAGCCAGTTAACCCCTTCACGCAAAATCACGTAACTGTACGTGATGAGGGTTAAGGGGGAAGTATGGAGTGAGCTCACGGTCTAAGCTCGCTCCATACACAGCGGGTGACGGCTGTTACACACAGTCGACACCTCCCTGCAATGAGCGGAATCAAAGTTCACTTTGATTCCGCCCGTTTAACACCTTAAATGCCGCGATCAATCGCGACCGCTGTATTTAAAGTGTTAGAATCAGGAGGGCGCCCCCTCAAACACACGATCGCGCCCCCAAATCCCCCTGCGGCACGATCGGCCGGTTACAACGGTTGCTATGGCCTCCGGCAGGGCTTCAAAGGAGGCTGTCAGAATCACGATATACTGCGATACATTAGTATTGCAGTATATCATGCATGCGATCCAACGATCGCTGCTTCAAGTCTCCTAGGGGGACTAATAAAAAAAAAACAGTTCAAAAAAATCCCCCTTTTCATATTTTTCCCCTAAATCAATGTTAAAAAAAATAAAAAAGTTAACATAACTGATATCGCCACGTCCGTAAAAGTCTGAACTATCACAATATAGTGTTGTTTAACCTGCTCGGTGATTGCTGTAAAAAAATAAATAAATATATATATATATATATATATATATATATATATATATATATATATATATATATATATATATAAAACACGCAAATTGCTGGTTTTTAGTCACCTTAGCGATCCAAAAAAATGAAATAGAAAATGATCATAAAGTCGCATATGCCCCAAAATGGTATCGGTGAAAACTACAGCTCGCCCCGCAAAACTTAAGCCCTCACATCGCTAAATTGATGGAAAAAGTTATGGGTCTCAGAATACGGCGACACAAACGTTTTGTTTATTTAATCTAGCAAATGGTTTTATTTTTTTTAAAAGTGTTAAAACATAAAACAAAAACATATAAATTTGGTATCGCCGTAATCTTATCAACCTATAGAATAAGGTGAATATGTAGTTTTTACCGCCTGATGGATGCCGTAAAAACAAAACCCCCCAAAATATGACGTAATCGCTGTTTTTTGCCCATTTCACCCCACAAATATTATTTTTTTAAGCTTCCTAGCACATTATACAGTACAATAAAGGGTGCCATGAAAAACCAACTTGTCCTGGAAAAAATAAGCCCTCGTATGGCGATCTAGACGGAAAAATAAAAAAAATTATAGCTTTTGAAAGGTGGGGAGGAAAAAAAACAAAAGTGAAAATTTGAAAAAGGGCTACGTCCTGATGGGGTTAAAAATGGAAGAGTAAAAAACATGTTTCTTTTAGAATATATAATCTCATTACTATATGCACTAAGATTTTAAATGATATCTTACCAATAATGACCCAGAACTGTACAGATCTCCCTCCAGCACACTCCCATTCTGGAAAATGTGTGCAGAATGGAAACTGATATAGAGATGCCTTAACTCTGGCTTCATTCGTTGTGTAATTTGTCTTCCAATGTAGAACTCCCATGGCCTTGGTGGCTTCTGAACCTGTGTATAAAGACAGTAGGTTTTTAAGATCCTATTGGCACAATGTTACACAAGGTTACACAAGTGTCTTCTCATTCACCACATAACAGCAAAAACATTGATCCCTACAATTACCTTCAGAATGACTTTCTGATTGCGTTTTGTTTGGATATCCAATATGGATGCTTGATACACGTGTGCAAATGCACCTTCTCCAATTAAATGATCAATATAAAATGATTGTGAGCCTGAAAAATAAGAGAGTCAGATCATAATCATGGCAGACTTATAAAATTAATCTGTCAAATCTCTAGGTTAACTGAAAACTCCAGATATTCAACGATCCACAGAAATATACTGCATAACAAATAATGGTAAAACAGACCCAGTTTTATCAAACACAGTAAAATCCCTTTCTCATTGAATTCATTGGGTGGGGGACAGCACCATGAGTATAGACCTTTGTCAGTAGGAGGTGGAGTTAGGAAAAAGTCTAAGCTCCGCCCAGGCAGGCTGTGCCCCTCCCCCAAGACACTGGCTGAATCAGGTCATACAGAAGCAGTAGGATCTCTGACCCAGGCGTCGTCCACATGAGCAAGCCATATCTCCTGAAAGGAAAGAAGTCGCCCCCCCTTTAGACAGCAGACACGAGTTGGAAAATATCTACAGGCTAAAGATGTCTTGGAAGAAGAGGGTTTCTGGAGTATGGGTCCCTGTTGCCAAACGGGCTTAGGCTTGAACAATAGAGGTCTAGAGTCCATGTAATGGCTAGATCCCTTTTCTGACCTCTGGGAGGAGAATGACCTCTGAGAGGAAACGTTAGGAATGGACCGAAACCTCAGAGAATAAAGAAGGCTGCGTATGTCGAGGACTGTTCGGGTATGTTCACACGGCAACGCCAATTACGTCTGAAATTAAGGAGCTGTTCTCAGGCAAAAACAGCTCCTGAATTTCAGAAGTTTTGACAAGTGCACGCGTTTTTCGCTGCGTTTTTTACGGACGTAATTGGAGCTGGTTTTCATTGGAGTCAATGAAAAACTGCTACAATTACGTCAAGAAGTGACATGCACTTCTTTGAGGCGGGCGTCTTTTTACGTGCCGTATTTTGACAGCGGCGCATAAAAAAAAAAGCCTGTCTGCAAAGAACACCGTAAGACCCATTGAATTCAATGGGCAGATGGTTTGGAGCCGTTTTTTCGGCCGTAATACGCCTGAATTACGTCCGTAAATAGGGCGTGTGAACATACCCTTATGGGACAAAAGAGAACTCTTGCTGCCAGTAACTTTACAAATGATTTCATCCAGATGCTCCTTCCGAGTTACCGTGGTAAAGTTGTTTTGCCCATAAGAAGTAGGCCTTGCTAACCCAAGAATAGGCAAATGCTGGGCGCAGGGCAGGACCAGCTGCTCGGAAACCTGCTGCTGTCGGAAGTCCACCTTTTGATCACTAAGTGATGCTGCATCTGACAGTGGAATAGTTGTGATTTTAGAAAATCATGTAATAGGTGGATTCACTAACGGAGAAACAGCCCATTTAGAGATGAAATCCTCCTGGAAAAGATTGATTACTTACCGCTAACCAGTTTTTCATAAACCTATGACAGCACCCCTGGAGAGGCATCCCATTCGCTGAACAGGAAGCCCGATGATATAAAAAGGACACACCTCTCCACACACCCAGTCTTTAGAAAGAACTCAGGATGAGAATTTGTATAATATACATACACACACACTTTTTTTTTTATTGTGCCACGTCAGTGAAAAGCTACCCCCCACCCTTAAAGGAACAGTGTCACCCCAAAAAATGTTTTCATGTCAGTTTTATGTTAGTGTTTTATTAAAAACGTTTTTATTTATTTGTGTGTTTGTGTGTTACTTTTTTCTATTTTTTCACTTTTTCTTCCCTATGGGGGCTGCCATTTTTTTTTCCATTTCTGTATGTGTCGATTAACGACACATACAGACATGGAATACGGCAGCCACAGTCCCATAGGGACTGCGAATGGGGCCCGTCCCATACACTTCTGTGTACGCCGTCTGTGTGGGAACGGCGCATGCGCCGCTCCCACACAGTCCAATTTGAAATGCGCGCCGTCCGGCGCCATTTTCCTGTGGACCGGAAGTCACGGCCGGACAGTAAGATTACTACTTCCGGTCGCGGCTTCCGGACTTGTGCACTTGGACCAGCGGCAGCAGACGGAGCGGACGGGCCGGAGGGAGCCGCGGCGGCAGTAGCAGGTAAGAGATTTCTATGTATGTTCGTGTTTGTGTGTGTTTACTACTGTATGTAAACCTACTACACTGTGTGTTAGCTCAAAAAATGGCGACAAACAGTGTCGGAGGTTAGACCGTTCAATCCCCTCGTTTATCCCGGCACTAGCCAGGATAAAGGAGGGGGGGGGGGATTCTCAGAGCTCGCTAGAGCGAGTGCTTTTTTCCCAATTTTGCAGCAAAAAGCAATGTGGTTGCTTTACCACATGCAATGCTGCAATTTTGGGAATAGCTCCATCTAGTGACCAGCACTGGGAAATATTATAAATTAGAATCTAATTTATAATATTTCCTGACTCGTGAAAAAAATAAAAAGAATTTGAACAATGTTTAATCACCTACACAATAAATGTTTAACTAAAAAAAAAAATACATGTTTTGCTGGCAACACATTCCCTTTAAATATATATTGCTAGTTCATATATATCCTATATACAAAAGATTCTAAGGAAGTTACTGAAGTGGGTGACTAGGGGGGGTGCTATCATAGGTTTAGGAAAAACCGATTACCGGTAAGTAATCAATCTTTTACCCTTTTACCTATGACCGCACCCCTGGAGATGTAAGAGAGGACCCCAGTTTTTAGGGTGGGACAACTGCTTGTATAACTTTCCTAACAAAAGCCAGGTCAGTGGTTGAATGCAACTGGAACCTATAATGTTTAACGAAGGTGTGGGGTGAACTCCATGTAGCCACCTTGTAAATCTGGTCTAGGGATGTGTTTACTCTTTCTGCCCAAGAAGTAGATACAGCTCTAGTGGAATGAGCTCCAAAGAATTCTGGGGGATTAATGTTCTGGCCCACGTAGGCCAGGGGTATGGCCTGTTTAATCCACTGTGCTATTGTCAGTCTGCTAGCTGCCGAACCTCTACTTGGACCCCGGAACGGAATAAAGAGATTCTCTGAAGACCTCTAGTCTTTCGTGACCTCTAGCTAGTGGACTAAACACCTCCTCACGTCTAAACAATTAAACTCCTTCTCCTTTAGATTTTTTGGGGAGTCACAGAAAGAGGGAATAATAATTTTCTGGTCTTGATGAAATGGGGAAATTACCTTTGGCAAAAAAGCCGGTAAGGTCTTCATAATTACCCTATCCTCCAACACCAAAGTGTACGGGGGGGGGGGGTGCCGAGAGGGCTTGAATTTGGCTTACTCTCCGGGCAGTGGTAACCGCTAGTAAAAAGGTCATTGTGTTCTGCCAACCCGGAATGATAGAAGGAGCTTAGAGCAGAAATCTGTACCTTTAATGTACTAGGCTTGAGGTTCTTGTCCAGCCCTGCATGGAGAAAGTCTAATATCAGGGGTATATCTGTATCTGTTAATGGATCTATATCAATTCCTGTAAAGGTAAGAAAGGCTTTCCAGACCCTTAAATATATTTTAGAGGTAACCGGTTTCCTACTTGTCAATAAAGTGGAGATGACAGATTCTGAAATACCTCTTTTTCTGAAGATCATCCTCACAGTCTCCATGCTGTAAGATGCAGCCTGGTGATGTCGGGATGAACTACTGGGCCCTGGGACAGGTGATCTGGTCTGTCTGGAAGAATCCATGCTTGGGCGAAGGACAGCTTCCTCAACTATGTGAATCATGGACTTTTTGGCCAAAATGGAGCAATTAGGATGACAGAGGCCCTTTCTTCCCTGATCTTTTGATGATTTATGGAAGGATTCCCCCTCCTGGCCATAATCATTCTGAAGACTTCGTGGTTTAGAGACCATTCTGAATGTAGTAACTGCTGTAACGTCCGTGGTAGCTGACCACGAACTCCTTCCATCCAGTTGGCGCCCTTCTCTCCAGAGAGGTCTGAACATACGGCCGTCCTGTTCCACTGTGACCACCAGGGTGCGCTCGCGAGCTTAGTCCAGACTTAAGCCAAAGCGCACGCAGGTGGGAGATTGAGCTGATTGCTCCCAGAGCACCCTGGGCTATAAGAAGGCCTGTGCCCCTCCCTTCAATGCCTGAGCGTTGTTTGTCTAGGCAAATGACCTCCTAGTGTTTTCCAGTTCCCAGTGTTCCCCGTACCTGTATCCTGGTCAAGTGCCGTGCTGTGCTGTAGTCGTGCTGTGCTGTATTCCACGCCTGTACTGCTACTCCACGCCTGACGTCTACCTGCTGCCTAGTCCCAGCCGAGCCTGCCTTGCTACTGTTCCGAGCTACCAGAGGTACACTATATGAACTATAGACTGTGACCTGCGCCCTGTTGGCCAGCTGCCATACCGTCAAGGCAGTACGGCCCAGTGGGTCCACGAACCCAACGTGACAACTGCCTTCTGCTCAAATAGTTTGCTACCCGATTATCCCTTCCCCTTAGATGGACAGCTGAAAGGGACAATAGATGCAGCTCGGCTAGGGAAAAAAAATCTTTGTGGCTAAAGTACTGCCTCCAGTTCCCTGTAGTTGGAAGATTTTATGGAGGTTTGAGGATCCCACTGACCCTGAAGGTAGAAGGATTTGCCATGGGCTCCCCACCTCTAAGGACTGGCATCTGTTGTAATGTTCAGGGTTGGAGACATTTCCCATGAAACACCCTTCCTGAGATTTTCTACCTTCATCCCCCACCTGAAAGAGAGAGTCTGGCTACCGAGGAAAGGTGGAGAGAGAACTTGCTCTTGTCCCACTTCTCCAATATGTCCCTCTGTAGAGGTCTGGACCTGAACTATAACCACATTATGGCTGGGATACAGGAGGTTAGAAGACCCAGGAAGGACATAGCCCTTCTGAAAGAAGTTAAATTATCCAAAAAGAGGTCCGAGACGCTCTCTATCAAAGGCTGGATCTTTTCCAGAGGGAGAAAAGGCATTTGCTTGGATGAGTAAAAGGATTCCCACAAAAATGCATCTGTTGGACGGTATTAAATTCGATTTTTTTTTTAATGTTTGTATTCCACCATAGATCTATTAAAGTCGATTGTACCGACTGTATATGGAGCGTCAAAGTCTGGGCTGTGTCTGCCACTATAGGAAAGTCATCTAGGTAGGGAATGATAAGAATGTCCTTCGTTCGCATATATGAGAGATGCCAAACGGGGGGGCCTTGCATAGAAGGTGGATTAAGAAGTCGTTCAAAACTACTGCCACCCTCAGATACTTCTGGTGAGTGATGCAGACAGGGACATGGTAATAAGCATCCTACAGATCTATTGATGCCATCATACAATTCCTGAAGAGATTTACAGTAGAAGAGATACTCTCCATCCGAAATCTCTTGTAAATCAGGAAGGAGTTCAGCTGTTTTAAGTTTATTATAACCCTGAATCTGCCTTCCGGTTTCTTTACTAGAAAAAGGGGGGAATAGTAGCCCTTCCCTATCTCTGGTTTCAGTACTGGTACTAGAACCCCCTTGCTGATAAGAGAAATAACCTCTGACTCTAGAGACAGCTGCTTCTCAGATTCCTCCCCACAAAGACGCAGGAAGATTCAGTCTGGAGGAGGTGTCATGAATTCTAGTTTGTATCCATCCTTATGATATCTAGAATTCACAGGTTTGACGAGATCTTTTCCCATTCTTGGAAAAATAGGGATAAACAACCTCCTACCCCACTCCTTCTGGTGTCATTGTTGGTGATCCTTATTCTTGGGATCGTTCTGAGGCCTAAACAAGAAGCCCCTGTTTTTCTTGGGGAATTTAGGGGATCTAAATTATTGTCCCTTGGGATTGTTTTTTTTAATTAAACTTCCTGGGACTAAAGAAGTCTGGTTTGATCAGAGTAGGAAAACCTTTCCTCCTGTCAGAAGCTTTTTCCAGGAGATCATCCATTGGAGGACCAATCCAAAAATCTCCTGAACAAGGGATAGAACGGAGTTTCCCTTTTGAGCTCGCATCTCCTTTCCATGTCTTCAGCCATATAGCTCTTCTGGCTGAGTTGGATAGGGCTGCAGAACGTGTATGACGGACATGAAGAGTGTGAGGGAATCTTATTCTGATGAATAATCTAAAAGGAGGGCCATGGAAAGGAGTCAGATTAGGGAATGTTATAGGCCTGTCTAAATAGATGTGTTTTCAGGGCACGTTTAAAACTGTGGATATTGGGAATTAATCTGATGGTCTGGGGTAGCGCATTCCAGAGGACTGGTGCAGCACGAGAGAAGTCCTGGAGACGGGAGTGGGAGGTTCGGATTATGGAGGATTTTAATCTAAGGTTGTTAGCAGAATGTAGAGCCCGAGTAGGGTGGTAGACAGAGATAAGGGAGATGTAAGGAGGTGCAGCACTGTGGAGAGGTTTGTGGGTGAGAGTACGAAGTTTGAATTTTATTCGGAAGGGGATGGGCAACCAGTGCAGTGACTGGCACAGATTAGAGGCGTTGGTGTAGCGGTTGGTCATAAATATGAGCCTGGCTGCTGCATTGAGGATAGATTGGAGGGTGGAGAGTTTGGTGAGGGGAAGACCGACTAGTAATGAGTTACAGTAGTCAAGACGAGAATGAATCAGAGCAACAATGAGAGTTTTGGCTGTTTCCTCAGTAAGAAAAGGGCAGATTCTGGAGATGTTTTTGAGGTGAAAATGACAGGAGCGTGAAAGTGATTGAATGTGAGTAGTAAAGGAAAGATCGGAGTCAAAAATTACCCCGAGACAGCGGGCGTGCTACTTAGGATTTATGATCGTGCCACACACAGAGATGGAGACATCAGGTTTACGGAGGTTAGTAGATGGTGGGAACACAAGGAGCTCAGTTTTAGAAAGATTCAATTTCAGATAGAGAGAGGACATGATGTTAGAGACAGCGGACAGACAATCACTGGTGTTCTGTATTAGAACAGGGGTGATATCACGGGAAGAGGCATATAATTGGGTGTCATCAGCGTAGAGATGGTACTGGAAGCCAAATCCGCTGATGGTTTGTCCAATAGGGGCTGTGTAGAGAGAAAAGAGGAGCGGACCTAGGACTGATCCCTGAGGAACCCCGATAGCAAGGGGAAGAGGAGAAGAAGTGGAACCAGCAAATGACACACTGAATGAGCGGTCAGAGAGATAGGAGGAAAACCAAGAGAGAGCAGCGTCCTTGAGGCCAATAGAGTGGAGCATGTTAAGTAGGAGTTTGTGGTCTACAGTGTCAAAGGCTGCAGAGAGATCCAGAAGAATCAGGATAGAGGATTTACCCTCCGATTTAGCTGTCTATAGATCATTTGAGACTTTAGTAAGGGCAGTTTCTGTGGAGTGTAGAGTGCGGAAACCAGATTTTAAGGGGTCAAGAATGGAGTTGGCAGAGAAATAGCGGATAAGGCGAGAGTAGACCAGGCGTTCCAGGAGTTTGGAGATGAAGGGCAGATTAGAGACTGGTCGGTAGTTAGCAGCGCTGGATGGGGCAAGAGTTGTTTTTTTCAGTAATGGGTTTATAATGGCATGTTTAAAAGAGGAGGGAAAGATACCGGAGGAAAGAGAGGTTAAATATTTTAGTCAGGTAACTAGTGACAGCTGGGGAGAGGGACTGGAGGAGGCGTGAGGGGATAGGGTTACTAGGACAAGAAGAAGAGAGAAGCCTAGAGACTTCTTCTTCTGTTATTGGGTCAAATGCTGAAAGTGAAGAAGAGGGAGTGCGGGAGGGAAGGGGATCGATGTTACTCGGGGACTGGGAGATAATATCATGGCGGATGTTGTCAATTTTAACTTTAAAATAAGTGGCCAGGTCTTCAGCACTGAGATCTGTGATTGGCCTCTGCACTTTAGGACTAAGGAGGGAGTGAAAAGTATCAAAGAGGCATTTTGGATTATTAGATAGTGTTGAGATGAGGGAAGTGAAATAGACTTGTTTGGCGCGGTGAAGGGCAGAGTTGTAAGTTTTGAGCATAAATTTGTAATGGAGGAAGTCTGCAGCCAACTGCGATTTTCTCCACAGTCGTTCGGCACAACTTAAGCACCGCTGAAGAAAGCGAGATTGAGGCGTGTGCCAGGGTTGTTGTCATCTTTGTCGGGGGGTTCGGAGTGTAGGGGGGGGCTGCTTCATCCAATGCATTCTTGAGAGTGTTATTGTAAAGTTTGGCAGCCAGATTGGGACAGGAGAGGGAAGTGATAGGGGACAATGAGGACTGTAGACTGTCTGAGTTTTTGAGTGTTAATGGCATGTAGATTTCTGTATGTCTGATATGTAGGCATGGCCTAAGGCGGGATTCACACGACCGGGTCGGGTCCGAGCCCGAGTGCCGGCCGGTAAAATCGGCCATTCTGCCCGGCCGGTTTGCATAAAGTTATGCATCCGTGCCGGGCCGGGCAGATCCGGACAGTGACATCAGCGGCAACTCCTGAAGGGGAATCCCCATGTGTTCGGGGATTCCGCTTCAGGAGTTTCCCCTGATGTCACTGCCCAGATATGGACAGAGACATCAAGCGCTCTGTCCAGGAGCGGAATCCCCGAACACACGGGGATTCCGCTCCTTCAAGGAGCTAAAGTGCGGCTAGCACATAGCAGAGCGGGGAGATACCTCCCCGCTCTGCTATAGTGGCGTCGCTACAGTAGTAGCAGCCGCAGCAGCTGCTGCTACTACTAGCGGCGCCATCAAAGGTGTCGCCGGGCCAGGGCGCTTTTAAAACAAGCAGGAGAAGGGAGCCAGCGCAGCGCTCCCTTCCACCTGCTGTACACCCCGGCCCTGCCACACCGTGTACAGCGATGCCATTCGTCAGAATGGCATCAACTCCTCCTCCTCACATGCACTCTGCGCTGTGAGGAGGAGGAGATAGAGCGCAAGAGCCGGAAAACCCGGCCGTCACTCGGGACACATCCCGGTGATGGCCGAGTATTACCCGGCCCCATAGACTTCTATGGGAGCCGGGCGGCCGGGCGAAAATAGAGCATGTCCTATTTTTTGACGGGCGGTTTTCCCGGCCGTCAAAAAATCGGTCGTGTGAATAGCCCCATTAGGGGTCTATTATTCCTAATGCAGCCGGGTGCCGGCCGATATATGAACGGCCGGCACCCGGCCGGGAAACCCTGCCGTGTGAATGAGGCCTTAGAAGGCAGAGAATATTTGATAGTAAAGGAGAGAAGGTTGTGGTCAGAAAGCGGGAGGGGAGAGTTAATAAAGTCAGAAACTGCGCAGAGACGGAAGACGACCAGGTCAAGCGAATGCCCGTCTTCATGTGTAGGAGAGTTAGTAAGTTGTGACAGACCTAGGGAGGAGGTTAAAGATAGAAACTGGGAGGCAGATGGGGAGATTGGGTTATCAATGGGGATGTTGAAGTCACCCATGATGAGAGTGGGTGTTTCAGAGGATAGAAATTGTGGAAGCCAGTCACCAAAATGATCGAGGAATTGGCAGGGTGGGCCAGGGGGGCGGTAGATAACTGCCACTCGGAGGGAAAAACGGTGAAAGAGTCTGAGGATGTGGACTTGAAAAGAGGGAAATGTGAGTGAGGGGACCCGGGGAATGACCTGGAAAGTGCAGTGTGGGGAAAGAAGTATACCTACTCCTCCACCCTGCCTGTTCTCAGGTCTGGGGGCATGAGAGAAGTGGAGACCACCATAAGATAGAAAAGCAGGGCAAGCCGTGTCAGATAGGGGTAGCCATGCTTCTGTAAGAGCCAGGAGGTTGAGAGAGTTAGAAAGGAATAAGTCATGAATGAAGGTGAGCTTGTTGCACACGAACCGAGAATTCCAGAGAGCACAGTTAAAAGAGACAGGAGAAGACATACAAGGAATGGTAAGAAGATTTGCAAGGTTTCTATGTGTGGCAGGTAAGTGGTTGAGCTTGGCAGAAGAAAAGGGAGGACCAGGGTTGGGAGAGATGTCCCCTGCAGCGAGTAGCAGGTCGTCTTTAAGTAATAGTCTGCCTTCCTATCCATAGAAATCGGGGAGGGAACCCAGATCTTCAAAAAGGTAAGGCATTCTTCCTGGATATATTATCCACTGGGGTATCCAGTCTGAGAAAACTATCCCAGTCCTTGCTTAACTTTTCCTCAAAAGGGATACTTTCTTTTCAATATGTTGGGAATGCCTAACTTTCTATCAGGGTTCTTCCATTCTTTTTTAATGAGGCTGACCACATTTTTGTGAATAGGAAAAATTTTGTTTCCTAGGACCCAGGCCCTCAAACAATGTCCTGGATGGACTGGGGTTCCTTGGGGTCATCAATATTCATAGTGGCCCGGATTGCTTTAAGAAGTTGGTCCACATCCTCAGCTGGAAATAGGTTTTCCCCCTCCATCTTAGTCAGAGGTAGAGCATAGCTCCCCTTCTTCCTCAAATATCTCCTCTTCATTAGAAGAATAAGAAACACCTAGGCCCTGTCTTGTTTTATCAGACGAGGTGCTAGGAAAGTCATGTTTCTTTCTAAGGGATCTAAGTGAATTCTGAGGGTATGTGCACACACACTAATTACGTCCGTAATTGACGAACGTATTTCGGCCACAAGTCCCGGACCGAACACAGTGCAGGGAGCCTGGCTCCTAGCATCATAGTTATGTACGATGCTAGGAGTCCCTGCCTCTCTGCAGGACAACTGTCCCGTACTGTAATCATGTTTTCAGTACGGGACAGCAGTTCCACGGAGAGGCAGGGACTCCTAGCATCGTACATATGTATGATGCTAGGAGCCCGGCTCCCTGCACTGAGTTTGGTCCACTACTTGCGGCCGAAATACGTCAGTCAATTACGGACGTAATTAGTGTGTGTGCACATACCCTTAGAATCTGCTCGCACTATATCTTTGATGCTAAATGGCAAGGCTGGTGGATTTTTCTGCCAGGATCTTATCTAAACATAACTGGCATAAACGTTTCTAAAAAGAGGCTGCTGGCTTCCTACAACACATCGTACATTCTCTGTTGCGAATCTTGTCCAACTTTTTCCTGGGACCCTCTCTGACCTAGGAAACATGTAATATACAAGGAAGGACAAAATGAATAAATGAGAAAAAAAAAAAAAAAAAGAAGAGGTTTGTTCTACCATGCTTCCTAGAAGATCCCATGCCGTTCAAAGTACTGGACTGGAGGATCTTGCTGGGTCTGATCACTCAGGTCGTTCGGCGCATCCTGCTGCTTCTCCTGGAGCTTCAATACTGGTTTCTTGGTTGGAGAAGGAGCCATCTTGGGTCAAGCCTAAAATAGGCTTAGGATTGACTGGGGAGACTCCCAGGCTATGACGCGCTATAGCCCCTCCTCCCCAACTGGGGTGCTGGAAAACACCGCTTCCTGGGATATTCGTGTGTCACTTCCACCAGTTGCGTGCGCTACGACCGGAAGTTGTCATTGCAGTGAGCCGGAAGCGGCCAAATGCTGGGCCATGAGTCTTGGCTCCCTTCTCTATGAACTGGAGCCAGGCCTGACTGCAGGAGAAGCCCCCCCCCCCCCCAAGGAGACCCCACCGGTGGCGGTAGGTTGCACCTCCGTAGAGGGAAGCGGTGACCGGGAGTGGAGGGGGATACCAGCCCCAGACTTAAAGAGAACCCTTCACCTGCCCATACATGTGCAGCTGAGTGCAACATGTAATAGGCAGGTTTGTACAAACCTTGTCTCACTATAATTTTTTTCCCTATCTTTCTCCGTTATTTAGATATCGGTGCCGTTATATTTGGCGCCCGATAATTAAATAACCCCCTGAACGGTCAATGGGGCGGGTAATTGGCAAGGGGGCGTGTAACATCGCTGTGACATTGTCCAATCAGCTACGGACAGTGTCGCAGCAAGTGCTGAAGAGAGGGGAGCGAGAGCGTGTGCGCAGCTCCAACGCCACCACGGAACAGAAGGGGAGAAGAAGAATGTGATTTCTTCTTCTTCTGTTCCGTGGCGGCGGGAGTATCACCGGCAGCAGCGCCGGAGCTGTGCGCGCATACGGGCGTGCACTCTTACTTACTTTTCAGCTCTTGGCAGACAAGGACAACAAGACTGTGTGATCTCTCGCGATAGATCACACAGTCTTGTCGTCCCTTGTTTCCAGAGAGCTGAAGAGTGCGTGCGCATGCTCGCACAGCTCCAAGTTGAGCGTGCACATGTTCTCCTCTCTCCAGCTCTTGCTGTGACAGTCTGTACCCGATTGGACAGGGTCACAATGATGTTACGCGCCCGCTTGCCAATTACCCACCCCATTGACAGTTCAGGGGGTTATTTAAATATTGGGCACTGAATATAACGGCACCAATTTCTAAATAACAAGGGAGGATGGGAATTTTTTTAAAGTGCCACAGGGTTTGTATACCCCTGCCTATTACATGCTGCACATGTATGGGCAGGTGAAAGGGAGCAACCTTAAAGAGAAAATAGGAGTCTTATACCTTCAGAATACCTCTAGGAACACAGGTGAGTACCTGCTGGAGGGTCTGCAATCCTGGAGAGTGTCTTGATCCACAGAACAATCCCATCCAGAGGAGAGGAAACCTGACTGGGTGTGTGGAGAGGTGTGTCCTTTTTTATATCATCAGGTTTCCTGTCCAGTGAATGGGATGTCTCTCCAGGTGCCGTCATAGGTGAAAGGGTAAAAAGTGTATTCATACATTTTGAAACTATCAAGCGCCTGTCAGGGTCTTTCCATTTGTTACACGGGACTTCCAAATCCTTTTGTTTGGGAAAAATAGCATCAGGAAGAAGTGCTCTTACGCTATCAGCGGCGCTAGAGAGGGAGTAGTGGAGTCATACTTAACATGTACAGTTTTTCTGACAGCATATATTAAAGCCTGCATGGAAGCTGTCAACTGTAAGTCCTGTTCTGAATCAGAGTAAGAGGATGCCCAGAGGAAAAGGATTGCTCCTAACGGGAAGCAGCCTATCCATTACTGGTCCTAACAAGGGAACCTTGCGAAGCCAGGACTTGTCGCTTCCACTCATGAGTCTTTTATGTGGCCTACAACAAGAAGTAAACTGCGTGGTATCCAAGGAGGGGCATCATTTGAGTCAATAGTGTCAAAGGAGTGTGACCGCTGTGGGAACCCCGCCTACCAGAAAGTCAGTAAATCCTGAGAAATAATTTACTAAAAATAGGGCCTATTCACATGGAGTTGTATCCCCCCTATAATATTAATGAGAAATTAGACTTAACATTCCTAACATGTTATTTAGGTAATTTCTCTCCAGTAACAAATTTGCCAGGGACCTTATCGCCAACTCCCTGATCAATAACCTTATGAACGTTTCTAAGAAATACATTACCTCTTATCGCCCTCTGAAGAAACGCAATCATATAAGGATCTGATTTTATGGACATGATGGAAACATTGTTTCGAAAATTGGATACTATACCAACTAATACAGTATTTCATAAATAGATCTATATCTAAACATAGGTTTAGATATACACAGGTTTAGATATACACACAGTCGATAGATACAATAAGTTACTTATTATACAAACATCACACCAGGAGAAGTCACGTTATAAACTCGAAATTTGTTTATCTTACCCAGTTTTCCTTCTGTTTTCAATTTAAGTGATGGGACATTTGTATGCCATTGATGATAACTGCTCAGGGAGCTAAGAGGTGTTGGTAACTGAGACAATAAAGTAGCAATCAGGTTGTCATCCCAGACATTCTCAACTATTACTTGTTCTGAAGCAGAAACAAAAATAAAGAAATACAAAAATTAGGAATCAACATTAATTGTCAACAACTGGTAAAGCAAGATAAAAGGTGGTACGTATTACCATCCTATTAAGTGATGGAATATCACTAGGATATGCCATCACTTTATGATTAGTTCGGGTGCCTGACTTGAGAATGAAGGGGATAGAGCACGAAGTTAGCGCTGCATCTCTATAATAAGTTTACCCTGCATAACAGCACTCCCGGCACCTGGCTGTGCAAGGGGCTGCAGCCAACCCAATTCACTAGAATGGCGCCGTGCTGCAGTTCCCTACACAATGGGTGGAGGGCGCCGCAAGTACAGGGAAAAACCGTGAAGGGGACACAATGCTAAAATCAGTGCTGCGGACCCCTCATTCTCAGGATTTGTGGGGGTCCCAGAGGTCGGACTCCTATCATAAAATGATGGCATATTCTAGCGATATTCCATCACTTTATAATATGGGAATACCCCTTTAATACATCAGTTATAAAGACTGAAGAAATACATCAATTCATATTGCAGAAAGATTTTCATAATGTCCCTGCCAGAAGTTTTCATTTAACTACAAGCTGATTGTTACTTGTAACATGTTGGAGAAATTGGAGAAGCGTCCTGTTTGGAACGGGTTTTTTACCCTCCTCCTAATCTGTGAGTATGGCCTTTTCTGTGGTTTTAATGTTGGAGAAATTGTCCCAACCCCTGTCCATGTGCTATTGTTATAAGATGGGGGAGAGGAATACTACAGATATGTTGCATACGATCAATACCTGGTTTTTGAATGGATAGTTCAGGCTCTTCTTCACCATCATCATATATGCTGAATGGTTGTGTTGTTATGCCCCATGGGTCTTCCAGGTTTAATGCACTGCTCTGTAAGGCATCCGAGAGTGTACATGCTGCCAGATGCTTCCCGGTACACTCAACATCATCTGCCTCTACAGCAATCGGTGGATCTTGCAGAGGAAACATACTACAGGAGGAAGGCGATGGAACACTGACTGCTATATTAGATAGTTCAGGACTGTCTTCTTGAATAGGGCTACAAAGAAAAAAAAAACATTGGTTACAACATATCACACAAAGTTTGATACATATAGACACATACAATATATACACATAAGTATTGTAATATTTTCTACCTTAGTTTCCTTATTTTGGATGCCTGTACAATTTTATCCTCTGAAAAGTCAAAATCCATTGCACAACCATCATCCACAGCCACTGCATTTTCTAAAAAGTAATATATAAACATCTAAGTTTTAGCATGAATCACAAATATATTATTCTCTTATTGTGAAAAGAATAAAAAAAATATTATGATCTCAAAACATATTGGTCAGCCAAGTTGTTGTTACGGTTACCATTTCCCATGTACTATAGAAGTAGGAATTTATTTTTAGTTTTATCGAATTCCCAACATACTTGGTCCACTATAAGAAGATCGGTTTAACAGATGTGCATCAGACTTCTCAAAACACAAGAATACACAGCCTATTAAGAAGACGCTGGCCTAGGAGCGTCTGGAGGAAACAGGGGCTCTCTGCTAGCTCCGCCCATTTAGAATCGGCGGCCAAACCCACTTGGCAAGCCAGCGGTTTAATTACATATTGTTTAATGAATAAAGAGGGGGCAATATCTCAGCAACTAAGGGGGGGACAGACGGACACAGAAGTAAGCAACCACCACCGCTGGACTCACAGACACAGCGGCAAACACGCGAGTCTAATAACTCACTTTATAGGAGCAAGTGACAGGTTCTCTTTAATTGGCAATTGCAAGGATAAATTATACGATAGGTATAGCCAGTACTCTGGAAAGGTCAAGTAGAACAAGGTACACATGAACATTGCAGGATATCAACGAATAAGGTAGCAGCATAACAAGTGGCAAAGAGATGTTAATTCTACCTTTGTCTTCCAGGATCTGCCAAGTTTGCTCCGGCTGCTTGTTACTAGCAGGAGTTGATGCAAATCGAGCTGCAAGTGCAAAGTCTCCTGTACTGTTTGGGCTAGGGGCCATTGATTTGTTATAACGTGCAGCCCATACAGTACAATCATCTACCAGAGACTCTGTGTTCCTGACCTGCTCCTGTTAAAGAGTTAATATAAGAGTTTAGAATTCTCATACTATTAGGGGGGGAAAAAAAATAAATAATTTTAGACATTTCTTTTGAACAATTCATGTTCTTACAAAATATGGGATACCCAGTTTTTAGATAATAAAACAAAAAGGTAGATATAATAAGGCTGGGAAACTGCATATCAGACATGCAAACTGCAGTATTGGTCTTGTAGCACACTTGATTGCAGAGCCACACGAAGCCAATGTCTGTACAGCTCATAACACAGTATACAGCTGAGCATTACAGCCCAAGGCAGGCCATACATAAGAGAGGTTTGTCGGCTGAAACCGCTGCCAGAGGAGTTGAGGCAGAGAGCGTGTGTGTATGGGGGGGGGGGGGGGGTGGGGTTAGTTTGGAGGAACATCTGTCGGCAGAACGATCGTTTGGCTGACAACTGTCTAAAAGTGAAACCTGAAAATTCAAGAGTGACAGCAGTTAACTCCACTTTCCTGATATCCGAAGAATTCGACATAGGGGCCCAAGAAGCTGAAATTTGGGATATTTGGTGGAGTTGCCACATTACAGAATTGATTTAGCAGTCTCTGTGCCTCTCAGCAACATAGAATGAGAAAAGGAAGTCATTGATGATGGATAGAATACTTTTAATCCATTTTTGACCTGTTTAGCCTACATCTCAATTTTTTGTTACTAAAGATAAATCACCTGTGACTAAATCTTACTGTCCATGTCAGTGGCAGGCACAGGGATAGCTAAAGAAGCCATTCGGTAACAGCATATACAACAGATCCCGTTAGCTAAAAGCATGTATACTGCAACAAAGGCACCGATCCAAGTTGTGATGTAGCCACATGGTCTGCCGATAGTAGAAGCTGAAAGCAATATGCCTCTATTGGCCAAAACAGAAGTTCAGTACACCGATCAGAGTGCAGAGGCGCCCACTTATGTTTCTCTATGAGCATCTTAAAGAATGGGGTCTGTCCGAGTGATACATTTCCTTTAACTGCAGTCAGTGGCGTAACTACCGCCGTAGCGGCTGCTACGGGGCCCGCGGCATGAGGGGGCCCGTGTCACCAGTCGGCACGGGCCCCCACCATGGCCGGAGGCTCCGCTAGCTGCCGCTATGGCTGCTACAGCGCGACGCCACTAGACACTACGGCAGAGCAGGGAGGTATCTCCCCGCTCTGCCATTAAACAAAAGACATGTATCCCCTATCCACAGGATAGGGGATACATGTGTGATCGCTGGCATTGAAAGGGAGAACGGGGGACTGAAAGTCCCCTGAAGTTATCCATCACAAACCTCGGACTTCCGGGGTCTGTGTCGGCAGCTCCGTAGGAATGAATGGAGCGCCGGTCGCGCTTCTGCGCATGCGTGACCAGCACTCCATTCATTTTTATTGAGCTGCGTAGACGCCGGAAGTCAGAGGTTAGTGATGGAGAACTTCAGGGGACTTTCGGTCCCCCGTTCTCCCTATCAATGCCAGCGATCGATCACACATGTATCCCCTATCCTGTGGATAGGGGATGCATGTTACTTGTATGGCGTTCCCTGCAGGGGGGGCTGTAAAAAAGGCACTATCTACAAGGGGGTGGGGTTGTGTGACACCCAGGGGAGGGGGGGCCCCAGTCAAAAGTTTGCTATGGGGCCCAGTCTTTCCTAGTTACGCCCCTGACTGCAGTGACACCTGAATAATAAGGTGTTGGGTGGAGTAATACTTGTTTTCAAACAGATGCCAAAACAATAATGGTTGTGTTAAAGTGTAATATCTTTTAAGTGGGTTAGCAACTATGGTAAAAAAAAATAAAAATGATGAATTACATTTTTAAAAGCAGACTTGAGTGCAGGTCGCTCTCCAAAAGTTCTCACTTCTACTGGCATCACTTGAGCAGTCCTGAAAAAATGAACAGAGTTTTTAATCAGCTATCATGATGAGATGAGTTGTGACAAATGGCAAATTTAACTCTGCTACGGATTTTTTATTACTATAAAATTTTTAGTGGTTTTGCACCAAACGAATAATTATTTTGACCTTACCACACACACACACACGGAACACACACACACACACACACACACACACACACACACACACACACACACGGAACACTGACCCGTTCACTTTAGCCGCGTCATCTTCAAATATGCAAAAGGAAGAAGGCAATAAAGGAACGGACTTCTGCAAACCCAGGAAACCACCTCCAGTTGAGTTTGTGTTGTCTATAAAGAGCATTGATTATAGTAAGAGTGCAGAAATAAAAAATAAAAATGACAGGAGATGAAAGATTGTGCTATACAAGTGGCTTTAGCTTGATATACCGTATTTGTCGGAATAAATCGTACTAAAAAGTCCCTGCTTCTTATAGGTCGGCAGGCAAGGAACCCGGCAGTGCCGGGCCGCCTGACCGCTTCCCGATCCGTGATGTGTCGGTACATCATGGAGCGGAGAGGGGGGATGATGTTTGGAGCAGGCTCACGCGCTGAGCCCGCTCCATGCACTGGAGGTGTCCGCTTCTGACACGCTGCTCTAACGGGCAGGAACAGGGATCGCACTGTTCCTGGTCGTTTAGTTAAATTCTGCGGTCAATAGTGACCGCAGCATAAATAGTAGTTTTCTCATGAAGGACATTTATGACATATCCACAGGACATGTCATAAATGTCAGATAGATGCGGGTTCCACCTCTGGGACCCGCATCTATCGCTAGAACAGGGCCCCCTAAACCCCGTTCTATCTTACCCGGCTCCGCTGTCTTCCGGCCACTTCCTGGTTACATGGTCGAGTTACGCAAACAGCGTAACTTGCTGAGCTACGAAGTTTCCGTAACTCCCATACAACTGAATAGTAGTTACGGAAACAGAGTAGCATGCTACGCTGCTTCTGTAACTGCCATTCACTACTATGGGAGTTCTAGAAACCGCATAGCTCAGCGAGTTACGCTGTTTCCGTAACTCATCCATGTATTGCAGTGAATTGTTAGATAAACTTTCTGGAGTGTATAAATTTTTTAAAAGTTTAAAAAAAAAACAAAAAAAAACAACAACCCTTTTCCCATTTTTCCTTAAGCACAATGTAAAAATAAAAAAATTGTTATCGCTGCGTCCGTAAAAGTCTGAAACTATTACAATATAGCATTATTTGACTCACACAGTGAACAGCAGAAAAAATAAAAAAAATGAAAACCCCAGAATCGTTGTCTTTTGGTCACTCAGCGCGCTAAAAAGTATTAAATATAAAGTGATAAAAAAAATCGTATGTACCAAAAAAATGGTGGTAATAAAAACTATATAAACGATGGAAAAATATAAGTTATGGCTCTCAGAATGTGGTAAAACTGAACAAATTATTTTTTTTAACCAATAGTTTTTTCTTTGTAAAAGAAATAAAATATAAACATTTTTCCTATTTTCTGTTGTCTAAAACCTGGGTGTGTCTTATAGTCCGAAAAATACGGTACTTTTATTCTTCTGTGGAAGATAAGGCGGATTCAATAATGTGAGGACTACCTATAATTATAAACTCCAGATTTATGTGGGTATAGTCCTGAAAGTCACCAGGTTATATTCTCTCAATGCAATGCTCACGCAGGTTGCCACGAGGCACTGACTGGTATTGTGACAGACTCTGTAAGAAATCTATTGGGAATATACAGGCGGTTTCAAAATGGACATTGAATTTCATAGTCCACTCTGTAAAATTCTTAGTAGTTCTAAAATGTACGGTCATTTGGACACAAGGCCGCAATATCTGGCATGTTTAGATCAGTACCTTCAAACGGATTGCCGTCCTCTTCATCAGGGCGAGTGGAAGTCTGGAAAACGTCCATTATGAAACCTGAACGCAAAATAATGATTACTTATAGATTATAAACGGCAGTAAACTGAATCCTCTAAGCACAGCGGCTAAATAACGCAAGTCTTCCTAAAACTTGTATCCGATTATATAAAACTATTACTTCTAGAAGACAATTGCTTGAGACTATATTCATTTATTCCCGTACCCAAGTCTATAAAAATAATAAGTAATCAGTGTAGATCTAGGCTTCAAACTAGTTTGCATTTTATCATTTGCAATTTCTTGATAGAATGTCATTGCCAGCTCGTTACCAGGTTCCACTTTGCAGTAGTCTCGAATATATAAATGGTTTTCAGACTACAGGCTGGTATAATTTGGGTAGCCTGTTTATGGAGATATTGCGGGGATGGACTGCAGGGAATTCCAGCAAAATTATATTATTATAAAATTTATTATATTAGGTTATTTAATCAACTCCGTAATATAAAGTCATTTTGCCGTTTTCCCACATGCCAGGGGCATTGTTTCTTTAGGAATGGTCTTGTCTGACACCTGTGTTTACATGTAGTTTAAAGAGTTAACTAGATGTGGCTCATCTCAGCGACACTTCCTTACCCAGTGCTTCCTTGGTGTGGACTGTGGGTGACGGAAGGACTTTAGATGGAGTAGCTTGCACAAATCCTAGCGATGTATTAGGAGTAACATGTGATGTATTTGCTAAACCAGATGAGTTTCCTATTACAGTACCTACAAAATAAAGACAATACTTTCTTAGTATGTAAAATACTAATCGGTCTAAAACATAATAAAAAAACAGATGTAAACAAGAAAACCGTAATATACAATCATTCTATTCCACTTTATTAACTAACAAGTTCTCATTTTAAAGAGCTTGCACTTGGGAAAAACATACTTTTTGTACTCAACTTCATGCAGTGGCACAGCCATGGAGACAAAACGTACCTTCTCTTATAACAGGTAATTTCACCATTAGGGCACTGGAATGGAGACCCCTAGGTTAAAAAAAAAAAAAAAAAAAGAGTAGAGTTCAAAACAAGAGGACAAAAGTATAACTTTATTATAACTGTAATACACTGCTGAACTTACAAAGGTTTCGGTGCATCTGGAACGGTAGATGCGGACCTCTCCAGGAGTGCGGCGGGCTTGATGAACATGCTGTCAGCTACATGTGAAGGATGTTGGGATTCTGGATCAGGTCTTTGTAGTATGTAGTTTACATGCTGCACTGGAGCAGAAAGCATTGATGGCTGATGTCCAACAGGAGCACAGATGGTTTGACCATTATCCAAGGCAATTTGAAGAGATGGTGAGATTTGTGGCAAGGAAGAAGCAGCTAACTCATTGGGAGCTGCAGACACAGGAGCTCGATGCAGGCTTGAAACAGTCTGTAGTGGAGGACATTGAGCTTCGAATCCTAACTGTGCCTCCAAGACAGGATATTCAGGAACTGGCTGCATCTTTAAATAATATAATAAAATATTTCATGTTCTGAAGATAAGCAAGCTGCAACAACGGAGTATCTTTACATTTACACACAGCGATCTGATCAAACTTAAAATGAATTATAATCTTAATTGGTATCCAGATCTTAAAAGGACGGTTTTGTTTTTTTAAAGCCAATTTCTTTTTTTGTGACAGCACTTGCGAGTATGTGTGTTATTACTAAGCAAAAAATAAAAAAATACTAAATATATGCAGTTTCTATAATGGCCTATAGAGGTCAGCAGTTTAGGTATACACCACTGATTCCCCCCCCCCCCCATCCCCATCAAAATAGCCGTTTGAGGGCTTGATTTTTGCGGGACAAGTTGTAGTTTTTCAAGACACCATTTAGTGTAGCATATAATGTACTAGGAAACTGGAAAAACAATTCTTTGTGTGGTGCAATGTGAAAAAAACAGCGAGCCATATCTTTTTTTTATTTTTTCATCGATTGAGCGGTGTGAGGGCTTATTTTTTGCGGGACAAGCTGTAGCTTTCAATAGTATTTTAGGGTACATGCAAGTCTTTGATCACTTTTTATTTCAATTTTTTGAGGGATATTAGGTTTAAAAAAAATAAAAACATAAAAAATAAAGAGAAGAAACTAAACATCACGTTAAGGTGTTACGGTATAGCTCTCACGTCTTTCCATGTCAGCCTCTCTAGCTGGATATTGAAGGTTCTATCTTATCAAAGGCAAACCCTTTCCGATTTAGGGTTCATACGGGCATATTGCAGTTATATTTTAGCCTCGTAATACACCCCAAAATACACCTAGAAACAGCTCCCATAAACCAGGCATTTTTGAGGCAGACTTGCCAAACCTCTTTTGAAGTGTTTCTTCAAAGCGTTTTTCGGCAGATTCCATAGCAAATGGTCAAAAATCGGACTCAAAAAGTTAAATGCACTTCTTTTATGGCACGTTTTTTGAAACCGCGGTGTGAAATTATGCCCATTATGTACTACCCAGCTTTTAACAATTAAACACAATGGGAAGCTGGTGCAGGCGTTTTCAAGGCGTATTTTGGAGTGTAATGAGACCATTTTACTCTACGAAATACTCTTGAAAAACCGGTGTAAACATACCCTAAAGCTGCCCCTCCTAGCAAACAGTTAAAGCCAAACAATTACATAATTATATGGCGGCCTACCAAATGAATGGCCGACAATGTAATACATGAATGGTTCAAATACGCCAGACCTGGGTCAGAGGGGGTCCCGAGCGGGAATATGAGCAGCGGTGGTCTTCACGAGACACAGAGTGGAACGGAAGAGTACTCGATCTATGTAAGCTATCACATAAATCATATTAACACCACTGTAGCCAGAGGAACAAGTAAGATGTAATGTCTTTTCTATCCATGGTCACCAGGGTAGGACAAAAGCAAAATGAAAACGGATATACAATGCGTATGGGGGGCTGTGGCGTTCAAGTCTGCCACTCTGCAACAATATTACAGTAGAACACAAAAAAAACCCTGAAACATGTTTTAACCCCTTCCCGCACCTTGACGTTAATGCACGTCGAGGTGAGCAGTAACTTCGCGCACCCCGACGTGCAGTTACGTCTGTGCTTTGACAGTTAACCGCCGCGCGGCGCTACACCACTGCGGCGGTTAACTGTGCAGGGTGTCTGCCCTGCATTCCCTGTTGCCGATCAGCGGCCCATCACCGCTGATTTCGGCAGTTAACCCCTTCGATGCAGCGGTCGATTCCGATCGCCACATCTAAGGATGTTCGCGCCGATCGGCAGCCCCCACGTGAAATCACGGGGGCTGGCGATGGTACCCACGGCAAAAGTACGCCAGACAACGGCTTCCGGGCTGCCATGTACAGAAGCCTATGAGGACCAGCCGGAGGGTGGTCGTCGTAGGCTTCCTGTGAGTGTGACTGTCACGTCACAATGACAGTTGGAATGCATTACACTACGTGTGTAGTGTAATGTACTCTAGCAGCGATCAGAGCTGCAAGTCTAAGTGTCCCCTAGTGGAACAAGTAAAAAAAAAAAAAAAAAGAATAAAAAAATAAAAAAAAGGTGTAAAAATAAAAGTTATAAGTGACCTAAACAAGAACTGCTTTTTTTCCTATAATAAGTCTTTTATTGTAGGGAAAAAAATGAACACGTAAAAAAAAAAAGTACACATATTTAGTATCACCGTGTTCGTAACAACCCCATCTATAAAACTATAATATTATTTTTCCCGCACGGTGAACACCGCAAATAAAATAAACGAAAAACGATACCAGAATCACTATTTTTTGGTCACCACCCCTCCCAAAATATACAATAAAAAGTGATCAAAAAGTCGCATGTAAGCCAAAATTATACCAATAAAAACTACATTCCATCCCACAAAAAACAAGCCCTTACACAGCTTTCTTGACAAAAATAAAAAAGTTATGGCTCTCAGAATATGGTGACACAAAATAGTTTATTTTATAAATAAGTTATTTTATTGCGCAAACGCTGCAAAATGTAAAAATAACGGTATACATATGGTATCGCTGTAATCGTATCGACCCGCAGAATAAAGTATAATGGTAATTTCTAGCCCAGGGTGAAAGCCGTAAAAAATAAATAAAAAACATTGTCAGAATTGATGGTTTTTGATCACCTTGCTCGACGAAAAATGGAATAAAAAGGGATGCAAAAAAAAATTAAAAATCGCACGTACCCCAATATGGTATCAATGAAAACTACAGATTGTCCCGCAAAGAATAAGCCCTCCCACGGCTCCGGTGGTGAGAAAATAAAAAAAGTTCTGGCTCCCAGAATATAGCGAGATGCAAAATGTGCAGAGTGTTCCAAAAGTGGATAAGATCGGGCGCAATTTATCAGTGCGACACTGGCCACATATCTGCAGATTATTATTTATTTACCCTCTTATTATGCCCCTGATGTTCTCTGCCCAGCCTACATGTACCCCCACATTATAAACTGAAATACCAGCAAAACGCCAAACAGAGCTACTACCAAGCAAAATCTGCACTCCCTAAAGCCAAATGCCGCTCCCTCCCTTCTGAGCCCAACAGTGTGCCCAAACAGCCGTTTACGTCCACCGATATGGCATCGCCATACCCGGGAGAACCCTGTTAATATTTTATTTGTGTTATTTGTGGCACAAACTGGGCACAACATATAGTGCACTAAAATGGCACATCAGTCTAAAATTTTAATTTTCACTCTGCACCATCCGCTGCGCATGAAACCTTTCGCGCACCATAACTTAATAGCATGTCGTGGTGTAGGGGGTGATGTATGGAGCGTCTCACTCACTCAGCCCGTGCCATACGCTGCGGGTGTCAGGTGTGTATTACAGCTGATACCCGGGACTAATGGACAGAAACAGCGATCGCGCTGTTACAGGAGCATGTAAAAATGACAATATACTGCAAATACATTAGTATTGCAGTGTATTCTACCAGTGATCTAACGATCGCTGGTTCAAGTCTCCCATGGGGATTAATAAAGTTTGTAAAAACAAAAGTAAATAGTTATTATTAGTGGAAAAAATTAAATAAATATTTAAAGTACAAAAAAACAACCTTTTCACATGTAAAAAAAAAAAAAAAAAAAAAATATACACAAAATTGGTATCGCTGCGTCCATAAAAGTCCAAACTATTACAATATACCATTATTTAACTCGCACGGTGAACGCCGTGAAAAATAAAGAATTTAAAACGGCAAATGTGCTGTTTTTTGGTCACCTTGGCTCTACCAAAAAATGTAATAAAAAGTGCTAAAAAAGTTGTATGTACCAAAAAATTGTACCAATAAAAACTACAGCTCGTCCCGCAAAAAAATAAGCCCTCACACCGCTATATTGACAGAAAAATAAAAAAAGTTATGGCTCTCTGAAAGCGGGGAGGGAAAAATTAAAAAGAAAAAGCAAAACATGGATCAGTCCGGAAAGGGTTAATTACTTTCTAATGAAAAAGCATTTATGACCACATGTGGGGTATAGCCGAACTCGGGAGAAATTGCTTTACAAATATTGGGGTGCTTTTTCTCCTTTATCCTTCGTGAAATTGAAAAAAATTCTACATTTTAGTAGAAATAATGTTGATATTAATTTTCACGGCCTAGTTCTAAAAAATTCTGCAAAAGACGTGTGGGGTCTAAATGCTCACTATACCCCTAGATAGATTACTTAAAGTGGTGTAGTTTCCAAAATGGGGTTACTTTTGGGGGGCGTCCACTGTTTTGGTCCCTCGAGGGCTTTGCAAATTCGACATGACACCCAAAAACTATTCCAGCTAAATTTGAGCTCCAAAAGCCAAATAGCACTCCTTGCCTTCTAAGCCCCACTGTGGGTCCAAACAGCACTTTATTAACACATATGGCGTATTTACATAAATCGAGAGAAATTGTTTTACAAATGTTGGGGTGCTTTTTTTTCCTTTATTCCTTGTAAAAATTAAAAATGTCTAAGTTTTTTCAGCAAAATGTAGATTTTTACCTTTACAGACTAATTCCAATGAATTCAGCAAAACAACTGTTTGGTCAAAATGCTAACTTTACCCCTAAAAATATTCATTGAGGGGTGTAGTTTCCAAAATGGGGTCACTTTTGGGGGGGGGGGGGTTTCCACTATTTTGGTTCCTCCAGTGCATTGTAAACGCGACACGGCACTGTAAACTATTCCAGCAAAATCAGAAATCCAAAATCCAAATGGCGCTCCTTCCCTTCTGAGCCATGCTGTGGGTCCAAACAGCAGTTTATTACCACATATGGGGTATTGCTATAATCGGAAGAAATTGCTTTACATATGTTGGGGTGTTTTTTCTACTTTATTCCTTGTAAAAAAAAACAAAACAGAAAAAAAGTAGATTTTCATCTTCACATACTAATTCAAATAAATTTAGCAAAAAAACTGTGAGGTCAATAGATAAATTCCTTGAGGGGTGTAGTTTCCAAAATGGGGTCACTTTTGGGGGGTCTTTACTGTTTTGGTACCACAAGACCTATTCAAACCTAACATGGTGCCTAAAATATATTCTAAAAAAAGGAGGCCCCAAAATCCTCTAGGTGCTCCTCTGCTTCTGAGGCCTGTGTTTCAGTCCATTACCGCACATGTGGGATATTTCTAAAAACTGGATAAAACCTTCTGTGGTACAGAAAAAATGTATTACAAATGAATTTTCAAAAAAAAAATTAAATTTGTAAATTTCACCTCTACTTTGCTTTAATTCCTGTGAAACGCCTAAAGGGTTAAAACACTTTCTAAATATAAGGCCCTCAAAGCCACTTCAGAACTGAACTGGTCCCTGAAAAAAATAGGCTTTTGAAATTTTCTTGAAAATATGAGAAATTGCTGCTAAAGTTCTAAGCCTTGTAACGTCCTAGAAAAATAAAAGAATGTTCAAAAAACAATGCAAACAAAGTAGAAATATGGGATATGTTAACTAGTAAGTATTTTGTGTGGTATTACTATCTGTTTTACATGTAGATACATTTAAATTTAGAAAAATGCTAATTTTTGCTAATTTTCTCTAAATCTTGGTGTTTTTTTACAAATAAATATTAAATTTATCGACCAAATTTTTTCCCTAACATTAAGTACAATTTGTCACGAGAAAACAATCTCAGAATCACTTGGATAGGCAAAAGCATTCCGGAGTTAATACCACATAAAGTAACACATGTGAGATTTGAAAAATCGGCTTCGTCCTCACGGCCAAAACAGGCTCAGTCCTGACGGGGTTAATTGGATTAAAAAGTTTGTCAGGATCTCAAAATGCATTGTAGAAGGGTTCTGAAACGTTGTTTGTTTTTCATTCATTACTTTATGTAGTCTCCTATTAACTCACTCAATAAGCAAAACAACAGAGGGAGGACAAGCGTACAAACAATTCAAAGAGGTAAACATTTTGGATCCACAAAAAACGTAAAAGGATAACACAAATACAAAAACTTCTCACATGTCACAGAGGAGCTTTTATACAAAGGGGGCTGGATGCGAAGCGCTCCAATGGATCGCTAGAAGAAAAAAGGGGATAAGATGTTTGGTTAGGGGCTTTGCCCCCGTACCTCCAGTCAATTTTTGTTTGAACTCCTTGAACAGGCTATACACATTAGATAGGAAGTATGACATATCAGAAGTTTTGGGAAACAAATTACCTTTAAAGTAACAATCTGGAATCCATGAATAACCACAGAAGACCAGACTGGAATGGGAAAGACAGGTTAACTCACAGGCAGATGATAACTGGCTTCCATTTATAGAAATCGCAGCTTTCATTTTCTAAAGTTTGAAGGAATACACTACATGGTCTTTGGACACCTCAACATCACGTCCATATCTATTTCTTGTGAGCTTTCCAATATAGAGTGGGTCCCCACTTCTCTCCCCTCCCAACACTTGTTCGCCTACAGGTTACAGGTGATCACTGTGTGCCCAAGCTGCAGGACATGATCAACTTATCGTTGGGGGACCATTCTAACAAAAAGGGATTGTGCAACTCGTAGAATCCCTAAAATGGAAGGCCTCTTGCACTTGTCCGCATTGGTTTTGCGGTTTGCAAAATCACAGGTCTGTTGAGGTCTGACGGACCGCAAAAATAAAAAAATCTTTCTTGCGCATCCATGTGTCATCAGGCTTCATCGATCCACAACAATTCACCAGTATTGGTTGATCCACAAATCCGGACCGCAAAATGACGTGTTCTGAAAACCACAGTCGTGTGCATGGGGCCACAGAAATAAAATGGATCCACAATTTATGTGCAAAAATACAGATAAATTGTGGCAGGTAAAGCCGTGTCATGTGCATGAGGCCTAAGATTCACATAGTGCTATATAAGAAATATGAACTGAATCAGGTTAGAGAAGGTAAGCACATGTGGCAGTATACAGTGTAGACTTGTGGTAGCAAATACTCACAGTTTTATTTTGTTCTGGAGAGTTCGGACTTGTGGATTCTTGCACATTTAGCAAGTTGCTTAGTTGTTCCATCTTCTGTTTCAGCATATGTTCATGTAGAGCGGCTTCCTCTTTAACCTTCATGTATTTTGTCTCTTCTACCTCAAACAATGGGAAAAAATATTCCATTAAAACTACAGATGTACGCAGACTACTTATTACCACCTTACATATGCTGCATTAAAACAATAAGCATACATAATGTATAATTATATCCAAATAACTTATGCAAATTTACTATGGCGGTAAGAAGGCATCTGGAATACTAAATGTAATATTAAATCGGAGCCTATAGTGGGAAATGTATTAATACTGGCGTATGTATCATTAGTGTCTTAATGGAAAGAAAAATTGTATCGAAGTGCAACACAATTAATAATAGGCAAAGCCTCTTAATAAATGTGTTGCATCTTTCGGCCAAGCATCACAATTGTGGTGCAATTACCACGGCCATGCGTCTTCAATTCCCCGTACAAGAAAAAAAAAACAAAAAAAAAAAACACATACTTACCTCAGCGCTCCTCTTCTTTACTCCAGTTCCCCTATGCAGTGCAGCACAGCTCAGACAAGATCATGTCACGAAGCAAAGTTAGAACCTTAAACGCAACGCAGCACTTCAACGTGATCAGTTCTGCGTCGCCCCATAGAGAAAAATCTACACTAGTTAGGAGCTGGCGTAAATTGGCACAATAATTTACATCAGTTTTATGGCGTAAATCATAATAAATTTGTCAAACCCCTGTGCGGAAGCCACGTCCCCTTTCCACAAAAGTGGCGATGGCTGTGTAAAATAACCAAAAGACTTTGTGCCTTTTGCAACTTTTTTACGCCAGAAAACTAACATAGGAAGATTCATAAATTACCCCCATAGTGTTTACAACTATGCATTTTATGCTTATGTGCAAGACCAAAAATAATAATAAAATTTTTTTTCGTTTTACAGCAAAGCAATAGATCTTGAACATTGCCCTTCAGGTAGGGATGGGCAATTTGTAAAAAAAAAAAGAAACAAAACCGAAATTCAGTGTAGATAACCAACTTACACATTTTTTTTTTTAGTTTCCACCTGGTTTTAAAGAGGCTCTGTCACCAGATTTTGCAACCCCTATCTGCTATTGCATGTGATCGGCGCTGCAATGTAGATTACAGTAACGTTTTTATTTTTTAAAAACGAGCATTTTTGGCCAAGTTATGACCATTTTCGTATTTATGCAAATGAGGCTTGCAAAAGTACAACTGGGCGTGTTGAAAAGTAAAAGTACAACTGGGCGTGTATTATGTGTGTACATCGGGGCGTGTTTACTACTTTTACTAGCTGGGCGTTGTGTATAGAAGTATCATCCACTTCTCTTCAGAACGCCCAGCTTCTGGCAGTGCAGATCTGTGACGTCACTCACAGGTCCTGCATCGTGTCGGCACCAGAGGCTACAGTTGATTCTGCAGCAGCATCAGCATTTGCAGGTAAGTAGCTACATCGACTTACCTGCAAACGCTGATGCTGCTGCAGAATCATCTGTAGCCTCTGGTGCCGATGTGTCCTCGCTCGTCTGAGTGACGTCACAGCGTGATCTCTCGAGAACACGGCTGTGTCTGCACTGCCAGAAGCTGGGCGTTCTGAAGAGAAGTGGATGATACTTCTATACACAACGCCCAGCTAGTAAAAGTAGTAAACACGCCCCGATGTACACACATAATACACGCCCAGTTGTACTTTTACTTTTCAACACGCCCAGTTGGACTTTTGCAAGCCTCATTTGCATAAATACGAAAATGGTCATAACTTGGCCAAAAATGCTCGTTTTTTAAAAATAAAAACGTTACTGTAATCTACATTGCAGCGCCTATCTGCTGCAATAGCAGATAGGGGTTGCAAAATCTGGTGACAGAGCCTCTTTAACTGTATCTGCATCCCCAGCCCGCAGATACAGTTGAATCCCATAGTAGAGCTGGGGATCATCAGTTCCCTGCTCTACCATGCACTATGTAGCGCCGGCCGTTCACGGTTCAGTGCAGACAGGTGCGATGAAGTCACTGCCTTGCGTCTGTTTGTGCAGAGTCGCTTACTATATGGGGGCAGCATTAGGGGCATTCTACTGTGTAGGGGCAGTGTCAGGGGGTAGATTATATACAGTAGTATACAGCAGGCTTAGGAGACATTAATTCAATGGCGTGGAATGAAAATAGGCATGTGGCATGCAAAAAGGGGTGTGGTCTAAAACCTTTCATTAACCCCTTCAGGACGGAGCCTGTTTTGGCCTTGAGGACGAAGCCGATTTTTTCAAATCTGACATGTGTTACCTTATGTAGACACAGGGAATATCTGGTGGACATCCCATACCAGTGATATCGTCTTACAGCGACCGTGACAAAGGCCGATGTTCGGCCGAAACGTCTTTACCAAGTCGCTTTCTACCTCAACTTTACCAACTTTTGTTGCAATAAAACTTAAATTTGTTTGCATCTGGATCTTTTGCGTACCTCTGTGTGCTGGGGTTATATATTTCCAATATTGTGGGATTCTCGTCCCTACCTTACTAGCACCACGCCAATTGAATCCCAATATCTATTTTTGATTACCTTATGTAGTAATAACTTGGGAATGATTTTACCTATTCAAGTGATACTGAGATCTTTTCTCGTGACCGATTGTACTTTATGTTAGTAAAAAACATTTGGTCAATACATTCAATATTTATGTGTGAATTACACCAAAATTTAGAAAATTTTCATTTTTCTAAATTTAAGAGTATCTGCTTGTAAGAGACAGTAATACCACACAAGATAGTTACTATTTCATATATCCCATATGTCTACTTTATGTTTGCATCATTTATTGAACAGACTTTTATTTTTCTAGGACGTTACAAGGCTTACAACTTTAGCAGCAATTTCTCATATTTTCAAGAAAATTTCAAAAGGCCATTTTTTTCAGGGACCAGTTCAGTTCTGAAGTGGCTTTGAGGGCCTTATATATTAGAAAATCCCCAGAAGTCACCCCATTTTGAAAACTGCACCCCTCAAAGTATCCAAAACAGCATTCAAAAAGGGTTTTAACCCCATAGGCGTTTCTCAGGAGTTTAAGCAAAGTAGAGGTGAAAATGTAAAACTTTCTTGACAAAATTCATTTGTAATACAGAAGGTTTTACATGAGAAATTCAACCCAATATACATTGCCCAGATTGTGCAGTTTTTAGAAATATCCCACATGTTGCCCTAGTCTGCTTATGGACTGAAGCACCGGTAAAGGAGCACCTAGAGGATTTTAGGGCCTCCTTTTTTTAGGAATATATTTTAGGCACCATGTCAGGTTTGAAGAGGTCTTGTGGTGCCAAAACAGTGTACGCCCTGCAAAAGTGACCCCATTTTGCAAACTACACCCCTCAGGGAATTTATCTAGGGATATAGTTAGCATTTTTGACTCCACTGTTTTTTTTTTGCTAAATGTATTTGTATTAGCCTGTGAAGATAAAAATCTACTTTTTTTCGGAAAAAAAAGTAGAAATTTTTAATTTTCACAAGGAATAAAGGAGAAAACACACCCCAGCATTTGTAAAGCAATTTCTCCCGATTAGGGTAATACCTCATATGTGGTAATAAACTGCTGTTTGGACCCACAGCAGGTGTTAGAAGGAAAGGAGCACTATTTGGCTTTTGGAGCTCAAATTTAGCTGAAATGGTTTTCGGGTGTCATGTCGCATATGCAAAGCCCCTGAGGGACCAAAACAGTGGAAACCCCCCAAAAGTGACCCCATTTGGGAAACTACACCACTTAAAGGAACAGTGTCATCACAAATAATTTTTTTATATGTTAAAGATGTTAGTGCTTTAATAAAAACGTTTATATTCATTTGTGTGTTTGTGTTTTACTGTTTCTTATTTTTACACTTTTTCTTCCCTATGGGGGCTGCCATTTTTTGTTCCATTTCTGTGTGTGTCGATTAACGACACACACAGACATGGAGTACGGCAGCCACAGTCCCATAGGGACTGTGAACGGCTCCCGTCCCATTCACGTCCGTGTACGGCGTCTGTGTGGGTACTGCGCATGCGCCGCTCCCACACAGTCCTATTCGAAATTGGCGCCGTCCGGCGCCATTTTCCTGTGGACCGGAAGTCGCGGCCGGACAGTAATATTACTACTTCCGGTCGCGGCTTCCGGACTTGTGCACATGGAACAGCGGCAGCAAAGGGAGCGGACGGGCCGGAGGGAGCCGCGGCGGCAGGAGCAGGTAAGAGATTTCAATGTATGTTCGTGTTTGTGTGTGTTTACTACTGTATGTAAACCTACTACACTGTGGGTTACCTCAAAAAATGGCGACACACAGTGTAGGAGGTTAAACCTTTCAAACCCCTCGTTTATCCCGGCACTAGCCAGGATAAAGGAGGGGGGGATGCTGAGAGCTCACTAGAGCGAGAGCTTTTAACCCAATGTTGCAATGCTGCAATTTTGGGAACTAGCTCCATCTAGTGACCAAAAATGGGTAGTATTATAAATTAGAAAAAATTTATAATATTTCCTGACTCGCGAAAAAAATAAAAAAAATTTGAACAATGTTTAATCACCCACACACTAAATGTTTAAATTTTAAAAAAAAAACATGTTTTTCGGGCAACACCATGCCTTTAAAGAGGCTCTGTCACCAGATGATAAGTGCCTACATAATCTGATCGGCGCTGAAATGTATATAACAGTGGTTTTTATTTTTAAAAACGATCAATTTTGACCGTTATGAACAATTTTAGATTTATGCGAATTAGTTTCTTAACCCCTTAACGCTCAGCGGCGTAATAATCCGTCGTGCTAAGTGTATCGTTAGCGCTCAGCGACGGACTATTACGTCGCAGGAGTAACGGCCATTTCGGCCGTCCTCCCGACACATACGGGAGCGGTGACAGCTGCTGTCTCGTACAGCAGCTGTCACAGCTCCTACAGCGGGGACCGATCGCGGTGTCCCCGCTAATTAACCCCTTAAAAGCCGTGTTCAATAGCGATCACGGCTTTTTAGGGGTTAAGCTACAATCGCCAGCCTGCTACACGATAGCGGCCGGCGATTGTAACTATGGCAACCGGACACCAAACAATGGCGTCCGGCTATGCCATCGACGGAAGCCTAGTGGGTCTTGACGAAGTCAGGACCCACTATGCTTGCTGTCAGTGAGTAGCTGAAAGCTCTAATATACTGCACTACGCATGTAGTGCAGTGTATTAGAATAGCGATCAGGGCCTCCTGCCCTCAAGTCCCCTAGTGGGACAAAGTATTAAAAAAAAAAAAAGAAAAAAAAAGGTATCAAAATAAGAAAATAAAAGTTTTAAAAGTCAAAATCCCCCCTTTTCCCTTATCAGTCCTTTATTATTAATAAAAATATATAAAACAAACAACTATACATAATTGGTATCGCCGCGTCCGTAACTGCCTGAACTACAAAATTATTTCGTTATTTATCCCGCGCAGTGAACGCCGTAAAAGAAAATAATAATAAACCCTACCAGAATCACAATTGTTTGGTCACTTCACCTCCCAAAAAATGGAATGTACCTAAAAATGGTACTGATCGAAACTACAGTTCGTTACGCAAAAAATAAGTCCTTGCACGGCTTTCTTGATGGAAAAATAAAAAAAAGTTATGGCTCTTAAAATAAGGCAACACAAAAAGTAAATTATTTTTTACAAAAAGTATTTTATTGTGCAAACGCCATAAGACATAAAAAAAAACTATATACATATGGTATCGCCGTAATCGTATCGCCCCGCAGAATAAAGTGAATATGTCATTTATAGGGCACGGTGAACGCTGTAAAAAAAATAGAATAAAAAAACAATAGTAGAATTGCTGTTTTTTAGTCACCACGCCACTTAAAAATAGAATAAAATCTGATCAAAAAGCCGCATGCACCCCAAGAAAACCGCAATGATTTCCTCAAGGGGTCTAGTTTCCAAAATGGGTCACTTTTGGGGGTTTTCAACTGTTTTGGCACCACAAGACCTCTTCAAACCGGACATGGTGCCTAATAAAAAGGAGGGCTCAAAATCCACTAGGTCCTCCTTTACATAGTTACATAGTTTGTACGGTTGAAAAAAGACACATGTCCATCATGTCGGAGGCCGGTGCTTCAGCCCATTACCGCACTAGGGCCACATGTGGAATATATTTCTCAAAACTACAGAATCTGGGCAATAAGTATTGAGTTGCGTTTCTCTGATAAAACCTTTTGTGTCAGAAAATCCTCTTTTATACCATTTTTTTTTATGACAAAAATTGCTCTAAATTCCCGTAAAGATTCATAAACTTTCTAAATGCTGTTGTGAATACTTTGAGGGGTCTAGTTTCTAAAATAGGGTGTTTGATAGGGGTTTCTAATATATTGGTCCCTCAAAGCAACTTCAGAACTGAACTGGAACCTAAAAAAAATAAATAAATGAGGCAATACTTCGCTTCTTACATTATACTGATAATGAGCCGTGCCCACACCGAGATGACCCCAGTTTTGACCGTTTGTATAAACGGAGACCCCTATTAGACCGCTTCAGTGCCCGGTTTTCCCAAGCATACACTCCCGAGAAGTGTATTTCTATTGATGAGTCCTTGGTAGATTTTAAAGGGAGGGTTCAATTCCGCGAGTACCTGCCGGGTAAGAAGGCAAGGTATGGCGTGAAGATGTATAAGCTGTGTGAGAGTGCATCAGGGTATACCTACAAATTTAGGATATATAGAAGGGAAGGACACCAGTAGTCAACCCCCATAATGCCCCCCCCCCCCCCCTTTACTGGGAGTTCATGCAAAAATTGTGTGGGATTTGATGCAACCACTGCTGGACCAGGGTTACCACCCACCTCTACCTGGATAATTTTTTATACCAGCATCCCACTCTTCAACTGCCTCGCTTCCAGAAGTCCTGCGGCATGCAGCACTGCTAGAAGAAATCTGAGAGGCCTCCCTAAGACTCTGCTTGGGCAAACAAGAAGGGGTGAGAGCAGGGCACATTCTAGCAGCAACATATTGTGTGTCAAGTACAAGACAAGAGAGATGCCACACCAGTACCCATGTACCTGTACGAGGTACCAGTACAGAGACCCCCAAACCAGACTGCATCCTGGACTACAATAGGTACATGGGAGGGGTGGACTTGTCAGATCAAGTCCTGAAGCCCTACAGCGCCATGCGGTGTGATATAAGAAGCTGGCCGTGCACATCATACCAATGGCATTGTACAATGCGTACGTGCTACGTCGATGTACAGGCCAAAGGGGAACTTTCCTGGAATTTCAAGAGGTGGTTATCAAGAAACTAATCTTTAGGGACCAGGAAGGGGGGGCACCCAGTACTTCTGGAAGGGGGGGGCACCCAGTACTTCTGGAAGCGGGGCCACACGCATCGTACCAGGGCAACACTTTCCAGGAGAAGTTCCCCAAACTGGCAAGAAGGGAAAAAGTCAAAAGAGGTGCAAAGTCTGCTATAAGAGGGGGATAAGGGAGGTCACAATATATCAATGTGATGCGTGTCCCGAAAAACCAGAGCTCTGTATGAAAGAGTGTTTTAAAATTTATCATACATCCCTTGGGTTATAATTTACCACAATTTTACTTACCCTGATGCACTCCGCACATCTTATCCCCCCTCATCTTTCCCTTCTGAGCCCTGCCGTGTGCCCAGGCAGCTGATAACAGCCACATTGAGGGTATTGCCGTACCCGTGAGAACCAACATTACAGTTTATGGGGTGTATGTTTCCGGTCAAAATGCTCACTACACCTCTAGATGAATGCCTCAAGGGTGTAGTTTTCAAAACGGGGTCACTTCTTGCGGGTTTCAACTGTACTGGTACCTCAGGGGCTTCTGCATACAGGACGTTGCACCAGAAAATCCCCAGTAGGCCAAATGGTGGTCCTTTCATTCTGAGCCCTCCCATGGGTCCAAACGGAAGTTTATCACCACAAATGAGGCATTGCTGCACTCTGGACAAATTGCGCAACAGAATGGGGTATTTTATTTGTTGTGAAAATAAGAAATTTTCAGCCAAAACTACATATTATTGTAAAAAATTTATTTTGTTTTAATTTCCAGCCCAATTCAGATAAGTTATGTGAAAAAACTATGGGGTCAAAATGGTCACATTACCCATAAATGAATTCCTTGAGGGGTGTAGTTTCCAAAATGGGGTCACTTCTGGTGGGTTTTCATTGCTTTGATACCTCTGGGGCTCTGCAAATGAGACATGGCACCCGAAAACCAATCCAGCACAATCTGGACTCCAACAAACACATGGCGCTCTTTTCCTTCTGAGCCCTCCCATGGGCCCAAACGGCAGTTTATCACCACAAATGGAGTATTACCGCACGAACGACAAATTGGGCAACAAAATGGGGTATTTTGTTCCCTGTGAAAATAAGACGTTTTGATCACAAATTACATCTTATTGGAAAAAATTTCATTTTTTTAATTTCACAGCCCAATTCAAATAGGTGCTGTTAAAAAACTGTGCGGTCAAAATGGTAACAACCACCATAAATGAATTTCTTGAGGGGTGGAGTTTCCAAAATGGGGTCACTATTGGGGGATTCCTACTGTTTTGGCACCTCAACACCTCTTCAAACCTGGCATGCTGCCTAAAATATAATCTAATAAAAAAGATGGCTCAAAACGCACTAGGTCCTTCTTTGCTTCTGGGGCTTGTGTTTTAGTCCACGAGCGCACTAGAGCCACATGTGGGACATTTCTAAAAACTGCAGAATCTGGACAATACATATTTTTTTTTTAAACTCGTTTTATTAAAAGTAACTGTCAGAGTCAAACCATCACATACATCAGTAGAACATTACACATTCAATAGTATATATGTCAGAAGAATCAATTTATACAAAGGGAATACTCGCAGGTATTCATCATAATAACCCATGGTTCGCAGACCACTCACACATACTACAGGATTCTCAATTCCAACCAACCCGGCTTTTATTACATTACATCATGAGAATAGAAATACTCCCACACTTCAATATTCTATCACCTCGCTCCAATCTTCTTATATTTCCTACCCTGGAGCACCTGGACATGTCATCCTTCCTAGTCTTTTACCCTCTCCCACCCCCCGCTTGTGCCAGATCAGCTGTCAGCCCTTGGACTGTGCAGTGAGTGAGACTCGATGAGCACCAACCATCCCAGATCAAATTAAATTTGGCCGCCTTGCCCCGATGTTTGTACACTATTTTCTCAAATGGAAGCATGTCATTAACCATTTTGCGCCATTGCGCTACTGTCGGGGATCTATCCGCCATCCATCTCATGGCCACCGCCTTTCTTGCCATAAACAGTGTTTCTCTGAGGAAAATCTTCTCATATAATGACCATTGCTCCTCATTTAACAGTCCCAGTAAACACACCTCAGGCCTGCAAGTTATCGTCCTCCCCATCACTGCCATTAATAATGTAACCACCTCCTCCCAAAAGCAACGAATCCGATGACAACCCCACATTAAGTGTATAAAGTCTGCCCTCATCTCTCCACACCTATGACATTGTGAGGACTCCATTCTTCCCATACGATGCAGCTTTACAGGTGTTAAATAACATTGGTGTATGATGTACAGTTGCACTAGTTTATTATTTGCAGCTGGTGAAACCAGCAGATGGGAGCCCTGCGCTTCCCTCCATTCCTCTGCTGTGAGTTGTGGAATTAACGCACGCCACTTATCCTCCACCCCCAGAGGCTCCATTCGCATCTTAGCCTCCATTAGATAAGAATAAATTTGGGAGACAACACCCCTTGTAAACGGCGTGCTCAGCCTCACCACTAGGCCACAGCTGGAATGAGTCACGGAGTTTACTGGGAATTGTGCTAATAGAGCATGGTACAGCTGTATGCAGTATAATTCATCCCCTGGCGGTATATTAAATGCCGCCCGAATCTCACTCACCGTCATTACCACCCCTTCTTCCGTTAGCAATTGTGATAGAGCGACTACCTCTCTAGCTGACCAGTAACTCTTCCCTACCAATCCGTGCAAATGGGAAAAGCTCGGATTATCCCATAGCGGGCTCTCCGCCACCACCCCCACACATCCCAGTATATCTTTAGCCTGTTGCCAGACTCGTCTCGCCAGCTTATGTAAGGGTAACAGGGAGCGGTGTCTAAAATCATGCGGCTCCAGTATCGGCCACAGATTTTTCAAACCCAGTACCCGAGCGAGATGATTCTCCGCATTAGTCTCTAGGGGGGGGGAGACCCATGAAATCAAGTATCTGAGCTGCCCCGCCAAATAATATAGAAAAACATCCGGTAACGCAGCCCCAGCCTCGTCTTTAGGTCTTTGTAAAATCGACAGCTTGAGCTTAGATCTCCCCCCCCCCCACACAAACGGCGCGAACATTGAATTTATTAGTTTAAAGAGCTTTTTAGGCACCAACACATCCATGTGCTCCAACACATACAAGAACTTTGGCATTACTATCATTTTTATTAAATTAACGCGCCCTGCTACTGATAAAGGCAGGCCCTTCCACACCTGTAGTTTGTCCCTTAGATACGTGACCAAGGGTACTACATTTAACCCATACGATTTAGAGCTATCTCTAGCAATATTAATCCCTAGGTATTTGAACTCTGATCTTACCGGCAGTCCGCCAAACTGGGTACCCCATCCACAATTATCCTGTCTTAATGGCATCAGATACGATTTAGACCAGTTAATTAGTAGCCCTGAGTACCTTCCAAAATCGTTAATGAGGGAAATAGCCCTGGGGAGGGTTGCATTGGGGTTCGCCATGAACAACGCCATATCGTCCGCATATAATCCTATCCGGTCCTCTCTGTCTCCTATTCTAATTCCCATATATGCAGGATCCTTCCTGATGTTAATAGCCAATGGCTCAATGGCCAAAGCGAAGAGAAGTGGTGAAAGTGGGCACCCCTGCCTCGTGCCCCTATGGAGGCCAAAGGAAGGGGACAGGGCCCCATTCACCAACACCTGCGCTCGAGGAGCTTTATACAACAAGGAGACCCATTTAATAAATCTCTCCCCAAACCCAAATCTTCGCAACACTGCCAGCAGATAAGGCCATTCTACCGAGTCAAATGCTTTCGCCGCATCCAGAGATGCCACCGCCCAGTCCTGCTGCTCCTCCCATCCAATCTGCGTCACCACCTGTACCCGCCTAATATTTTCTGAGGTGGACTTGCCAGGTATAAAACCGCACTGGTCTGAATGGATGATCTCTTTTATCACTCTGCATAGTCTACTAGCTAACATCTTAGTCAAGATTTTGTAATCTACTGTCAGCAGCGAGATCGGTCTATATGAACCACATTCTTCCGGCTTTTTGTCTGGTTTTAGCAACACTATTATGGTGGCGTCACACATGGATTCCGGGAGAGCGGAATTCCTATAGCTGTGTTCAAGCAGGGCCAGCAATTGGGGGGCCAGCAGCTCTCCATATTGTAAATATACCTCCAGAGGAATACCATCCGGCCCTGAAGCCTTCCCCTTGGCCAACGAAGCCATTCCTTCCATAATCTCATCTAACGTAAATGGAGCCTCAAGCGATGCCACCCCCTCCGTTGTCAATGTGGGGAACCTCGTTCCATCCAAGTATCTCTCCATCTCCTCCATTCTATAATCAACTTTTGATGCATACAGCTGTTCATAAAACTGTGTAAATTGCTCGAGAATCTCTCCCGGGGAGGTGTACATCTCATCTCCAGGCCCCGCAATGCCCATCACCGGGGGGGATCTAGAACTGTTCCGTACCATTTGTGCCAGGATTTTACCCGACTGGTTGCCCAATTCAAAATGTGATTGCTTGCTAAAAAATAAGCTACGCGATGTCTTATCCCTCAGGATCTGTAAATATTGCCTACCCAGATTCAGCCAAGCCTTTCGGTTAACCGGCGTGGGATCCTGAACAAATACCCTTTCCGCCTGTGAACATTGATATGCCATATTCTCCTCCTGCATGGCGGCTGCCCGTTTTACATAGGATATGGAGGATCGGAGACACCCCCTTAAATAGGCCTTAAGAGTATCCCACACCAATGACCGATTCTCCATCTGAGCATGTGCTTCTATAAATATTGATAACTGATCCGGTATGCGATCATTCTGTTGGATGAGCTGAAGCCAAAACGGGTGTATCTTACCCATTCCCCTTCTGCCCACCTGCGGCCTTTTTAATGTCAATAAGATCGGACTATGATCCGAGATCCCCCTCGGTAAATGATCCACTGTTTCTATCTCCAGGAAAACCGCATGTGATCCAAATATATAGTCGATTCTGGACAACGCATTGTACTGCAGGGTGTGACATGTAAATTCTCTAATCCCTTCATGTGTCGCCCTCCATAGGTCTATCCATCCCATTTCTTTTGCCAACATGCTCAACTGAGTGGGTCTACACGGGCCTCTACTCCCATTCCCCTGCAGTCTATCCATATCTGGGTCCATAACCAAGTTGAGGTCCCCCATCATGATCACTCGAACCCCCGGGTATGCTGCTACAAATCGGACTGCCTCCTGAATTACTGCCAATGAGGCTGGTGGAGGATTATACACCCCCAGAATCACATATGGGCATTCATCCATAACCGCATGTAGAAAAATGTACCGCCCCTCCGGGTCTACATTGGATTGCAGCAATTTCCATCGAAGCTCTGCATGTACTAAGATGGCCACCCCTCTGGAGTACGAAGTGTGCGAAGCATGACCCGCCCATTGTACCCAGGGCTTATTCAACTGCGCCACAGTGTCCGGTGTCATGTGTGTTTCCTGTAGACACGTTATATGTGGACGTTGTCCCCGAACAGCAGCAAATATCATATGCCTCTTTTCAGCAGACCCCATTCCCCGGACATTCCAGGACATTAACCGTAATCCTGCCATTTCATGTTGTTAACACTCATTGAAGCCCCATTGTCCTTGATTCTATCAACCAACCCCTGAGTAACAATTATCCCATTCCCGTATGCACTCCCCTCCATGTCTCGTATGTGTGCAATATCAAAGCCTTGTTCTGTAGTAATGTGAGTTGACTCAATATGCTCCATAACATTTTCATAAACAAACATTGCTCAACAGGAGCTAACCTTTGTAGCCTATACTCTAGGGGGTAGTTTCTACGGCTAGCGTGTTTCTGCCGCAAATACACTATCTGTATGAGTGTAGCGCCCCCCCGAGCCAGCATCCCCAGGTACTTATAGACACATTCTTAATACCTGACGTATAATATCAGTCCCCCATATCTTCCAATTAGAACATATACGGATGTTACTATGGGGCTTGAACTGCCAACCTTATAACATGGGCCTCATGCCCCCCATAACAATTTGCAGATAATATAGTACATCATCACATCATTATCTTAGAAGGATACTTTCAGCTGGAACGTCTGTACTATAAGCAATATGGGGTATCCATGAGTTCCATATGTCAGACATAACTTCCATCCTGCACAGCCACAGCACTCATCTTCGGGGAGATTGCCTATGCTTTCTCGTAATCCATTCTTCCGCCTCATTTGGATTCGTAAAAAATATGGCTCTGTCTCCATCCACAACCCGCAATCTAGCCGGATATGCCATCGAATAAGGAATCTGCAAGTCTCGTAGTCGGCGCTTGATAGGGACATAGGATGCCCTCTGTCTCTGCAAATCAGGAGAAAAATCCGGATATATGGACACAGAAGCATTTCCAAATCGAATCCCTCCGGCCTTCCGCGCTTCCATCAGCACCGTATCCCGATCTTTACAGTTCAGCATCCGAGCAAGCAGAGGTCTTGGGGGAGCACCCGGAGGTGGTAATCGTGCCGGGACCCTGTGCGCCCTTTCTACCGCATACGCCAGCGAGAATGGTGCATCCGGGAAGATCTCCTTCAGCCATTTTTCCACAAACTCTCCCGATCTCTGCCCCTCTGCCCTCTCCGGCAGCCCCACAATGCGGAGATTATTACGGCGCGATCTATTTTCCAGATCGTCGGCTTTCTGGCGCCACAAATCCACTTTACGGTGCAGATCCTGTATAGCCGCCGGCATATTAGCAGTGAGATCTTCCAAGGCCGAAATCCTGCCCTCTGTCTCCGTCACTCTTTCCCGCACATTTTGCAGGTCCTGCCTCAATAGGCCCACGTCCACTCTCACCTCATCTATCTTCGCCGTGAGTGTCGTCCGTGTCTCAAGGATGGCTGTCAGCAGCTTATCCGATGCCTCCTGCAACGTGAGTCCCGCATCCCGTTCAGAGGGAGCTGATGTGGATGTCCCTGCCATTGCCGCGGCCTGCCCAGCAGAACACTCGCCGGCGCCATCTTGGATTACCACGCGGGCATAGGATTTCAGTTTTTCCGCCGCATTCATCGCTTTAGGCGGGCTCATCTTTTTTTTGGAAGATGTCCTTCCCTTCCGACGTAGCTGGTAAGGAATTTTGGCAACTTTCACGGATTACAGTACCGTCAGGAGGATATAATGCAGGATGCCAGCCCGGAGCTATCGCCACACACGTCCTCTCACATCAGTAGCTGGCCACGCCCCCCGGACAATACATATTTAGTAGTGTTACTCTGGTAAAACCTTCTGTGTTACAGAAATATTTTTTTTAATAAAATTGAAATTCAGCAAGAAAAATGAAATTTGCAAATTTCACCTCCACTTTGCTTTAATTCTTGTGAAATGCCTGAAGGGTTAAAAAACTTTCTAAATGCTGTTTTGAATACTTTGTGGGGTCTAGTTTTTAAAATGCGGTGTTTTATCAGGGTTTCTAAAACATAGGCCCCTCAAAGCCACTTCAGAACTGAACAGGTACCTTAAAAAAAAGGCTTTTGAAATTTTCTTAAAAATATGAGAAATTGCTGTTTAAGTTCTAAGCCTTGTAACGTCCAAGAAAAATAAAAGAATGTTCAAAAAACGATGCCAATCTAAAGTAGACATATGGGAAATGTGAACTAGTAACTATTTTGAGTGGTTTAACTGTCTGTTTTACAAGCAGATGTATTTAAATTCTGAAAAATGTTATTTTTTCAAAATTTTCTCTAAATTTTGCAGTTTTTCACCAATCAACACTGAATATATCGACCAAATTTTACCACGAACATGAAGCCCAATGTGTCACGAGAAAACAATCTCAGAATCGCTTGGATAGGTTTAAGCATTCCGACGTTATTACCACATAAAGTGAAATATGTCAGATTTGAAAAATGGGCTCTGAGCCTTAAGGCCAAAACTAGGCTGCGTCCTTAAGGGGTTAAAGAGAACCTTTCACCTCCCCATACATGTGTAGCTGAGCGCAGCATGTAATGGGGAGGGCTGAAAAAACCCTGGGGAACTTTACATTTTCTTTTCTACCTCCCTCCCTTAATTAGATATCGCTGCCGTTATATTTGGCGCCCGATATTTAAATATCCCCCTGAACAGTCAATGGGGCGTGTACTGGCAAGGAGGCGTGTTACCATGGCTGTGACACTGTCCAATCAGACACACACACACACACACACACACACACACACACACACACACACACACACACACACACACACTTCAGTTTTCAAGATTAGTCTTCTGCCGAACTGGCAAGGGGGCGTGTCACTGCTACGGACAGTGTAAGAGCTGTGGAGAGGAGCTCTCATCTCTTCAGCTCTTGCGAGAGATCAGCCTTGTATTGTCTGCCGTACTGGCAAGGGGGTGGGGCTCTGCTACAGACAGTGTAAGCGCTCCCCAGCTCTTACACTGTCCGTAGCAGTGACATGCCCCCTTGCCAGCTTCGCAGACAAAGTACAAGACTGATCTCTCACAAGAGCTGAAGAGATGAGAGCTTTTCTCCACAGCTCTTACACTGTCCGTAGCAGTGACACGCCTCCTTGCCAGTACACGCCCCGTTGACTGTTCAGGGGGTTATTTCAATGTCGGGCCCCAAATATAACGGCACCGATATCTAAATAACAGAGGGAGGTAGAAAACAAATGTAAAGTGCCCCAGGTTTTGTGCAGCCCTCCCCATTACATGCTGCACATGTATGGGGAGGTGAAAGGTTCTCTTTAACTCCTTAACGCCGAAGGACGGATATATCCGTCCTCAGCAGCTGCTAGTTCGCGCAGGAGGACGGATATATCTGCCAGTGTACCCACGCGATCAGCGGCGGGAGCACGGCTGTTATACACAGCCTGGCTCCTGCTGCAACTGCCGGAATCGAAGCGCGCTCCGATTCCGGCAGTTTAACCCATTAAATGCCGCTGTCAATAGTGACAGCGGCATTTAATGTGTTTGACAGAGGGGGGAGCTCCCTCTGTCACCCGATCGGCACCCCCGCAAACAAATCGCGGGTCGCTGTCGGGTTTCCATGACAGCCGGGGGTCTAACAAAGACCCCCAGGTCTGTCTTCAGCAACTGCCTGTTAGGCGATGCCGGAGGCATGACCTAACAGGTTGCCTGTCAGTTTTACACGGACAGGCAATAATGCTTTGGTATACTAAGTATACCAAAGCATTATATATGCGATCGGCACATCGCATAGTGTAGTCCCCTGGTAGAAAAAATAAAATAATAATTACAGTCAAAATCAAATAAAACGACTTTTTTTGCCCAAAAAGTGGTTTTATTCAGTAAAAGTGCCAAAACAAATAACACATACACATATATGGTATCCCCGCGATCGTAACAACTTGACCAATAAAATGAACACATTAATTAAACCGCCGGATGAACGGCGTCCAAAAAAACGCAAAAAACAAATGCCAAAATTCTCTCTTTTCTCCCATTCCCCCCATAAAAAATAAAATAAAAGTTAATCTATAAGTCCTATGTACCCCAAAATAGTACTAATAAAAACTACACATTGGCCTGCAAAAATCAAGCCCACATCGACGGAAAAATAAAAAAATGACGGCTCTTGGAACGCGGCGATGCAAAAACAAGTAATTTTTTTCTAAAAGGGTTTTTATTGTGCAAACGTAGGAAAACATATAAAACCTTTACATATTTGGTATCCCCATAATCGTGCTGACCCATAGAATAAAGTTAAAAGTTATTTATGCTGCATAGTAAACGGCGTAAATTTATAACGTGAAAATCAATGCTGGAATAGCTGCTTATTTTCAATTCTCTCCTAAAATAAAGTTAATCAATATATTGTAAGCATCTAAAAATGGTACAATTACAAGATACAACTCGTCCCGCAAAAAACAAGCCCTTATACGGCTATGTCGACGGAATAAAAAAAAAGTTACGACTCTTGGAATGCGACCATGAAAAAGCAAAAAATAATCCTTGGTCATTAACGTGCAAAATAGCCCGGTCATTAAGGGGTTAATAGACAACTGGGCGCGTTTTTACTTTTTACCAACTGGGTGTTGTGAAGAGAAGTGTATGACGCTGACCAATCAGCATCATACACTTCTCATTGCTCTCCTCTGTAAATCGACGAGTTGGTAAAATGTAAAAAAAACACAACCAGTTGTCTATTAAGAAACAATTTCCATAAATTTAAAATTGTTTATAACTTGGTCAAAAATGATTGTTTTTTAAAATAAAAACCACTGTTATCTACATCACAGCTCCGATCAGATTATGTAGCAGATAGGGCACTTATAATCTGGTGACAGAGCCTTTTTAAGGAATCTATCTATCTATAGTTAGCATTTAGACCCCACAGGTCTTTTGCAGAATTTATTAGAATTAGGCCGTGAAAATGAATATCAACATTATTTCCACTAAAATGTTGCATTTTTTAATTTTCACAAAGAACAAAGGGAGGAAAAAGCTCCCCAAAATTTGTAAAGCAATTTCTCCTGATTACGGCTATACCCCACATGTGGTCATAAATGGTTTTTTTTATTAGAAATTAATTAACCCTTTCTGGACAGATCCATTTTTTGCTTTTTATATTTTCGTTTTTCACTGGCCGCCTTCCAAGAGCCGTAACTTTTTTCCGTCAATAGAGCTGTGTGAGGGCTTAATTCTTGCCGGAGGAGTTGTATTTTCTATTGACACCATTTAATGTACTGGTAAACTGAAATAAAATTCTTTGCAGGCTCAAACTGGAAAAAACTGATTCTTCCATTGTTTTTGGGGTTTTGTTTTTACTGCTTTCACCGTGCAGTAAAAACGACAACTTAAATTTTTTCTGCGACTCAATACAAAAAAATAAATTGTTTTGTTACACCACATTCCGAGAGGCATCACTTTTTTTTTATTTTCTAGTCGATTGAAAGGTGTGAGGGCTTATTTTTTGCGGGACGAGCTGTAGTTTTTATTTGTACAATTTTTTGTTACATATATGTAACACCTACAGACAAAACATTGTATATAGTGGATGCTGCAGTTAATGACAAGCAGGGACTCACATCAACAGACATTCTCCTTCTGAAGTGCAGTGGACTACATGTCCCAGCACCACTTGCTTCTCTATACCCCTGCAGCCTAGGAGAGGAGCAGAAGAGGGGAGCACTGATTGGCTGAGCAGGGGATTGTGGGACAAGGCTGAGCAGGGTGGAGAGACAGTGGCCATTTTTGGGAGAGACACATGGTCAGGAGATAGGGAGACTGTGAGTGCATTCCAGAGAGAAGAGAGTCCTGCACTGGGGAACACAGCACAGAGACCCAGAGACAGTCCTGACAGCCCAGCAGCTCACTGTATGAGAGGAAAAAATGCTGCAGCAGCATCCCCTCTGCAAAACAGCCTGATTCCAGGGAGGTTCCCTGGTCTGCAGCACAGGAGGCTTTTGCCTGCCACTCCATTGTTGTCCACGCGTCTGAACGCTGCGGCCCCGAGCTGGATCCCAGGGGAATATCATCTTTGCTGCAAGAAGTAGTGAGTACACATTGCTGGAACTTATTGTGCTGATATTGAGGACTTAGTGAGAGAACTGTTCTTGAAAGGAAGTTCAGTATCTAAGTGCACCAACGGTTCCTGAAAAGCGCGCCAACATCCGCGGCAACAGGGTCCCAACGTTTGGACTGTGTTCATTGCATTACTGCAGCCATTAGTAACAGTAGGAGTGTGTACTGAGCTCAGGTGGGAGTTTCTCCGAGTCGACCCCTGGCAGAAGAGGAAGACCCTCCTGCTTTCCTATATAGATCCTAGCAAGACTCAGGTGGAGGCACAGCGCCATAGTGAGGTGAGAACTACAATACACCCTGCCTACAGAGGTCGGCCCAAAGGCGTGTTACATATAACTTTTTGAGCACATGTTATTAACAATTTTTATTTTTTTTAGAGCTAAGGTGACCAAAAAAAAATGATTTTGGCGGTTTAACCCGTTAGTGACCGGCCCATCGTATTTCTACGTCGGTCACTAACGGGCCTTATTCCGATGCCATAGACTTTTTACGTCGCGGCATCGGAATAAGTTTACAGAGCAGGGAGCTGTCAAATCTCCCTGCTCTCAGCTGCTAGAGGCAGCTGAGGGCTGGGGGCGTCCCTGCTCTGCCGGGTGAGATCGATAGAAGTATCGATCTCACCCGTTTAACCCTTCAGATGCGGTGCGCAATAGCGAGCACCGCATCTGAGTGGTTTTGGAGAGAGGGAGGGAGCTCCCTCTCTCCCCCACCGACACCCGGCGATACGATCGCCGAGTGTCTGTGTCTCCAATGGCAGCCGGGGGTCTAATAAAGGCCCCCAGGTCTGCCTGGAGTGAATGCCTGCTAGATCATGCCGCAGGCATGACCTAGCAGATGCCTGTCCGTGTTAAACGGACAGGCAGTAATACACTGCAATACAAAAGCATTGCAGTGTATTATAAATGCGATCGCAGAATCGCATATTATAGTCCCCTAATGGGACTAGTAAAAAAGTGAAAAAAAAGTTTAATAAAGTTAATTTAAAAAAAAATGTGAAAAAAAAATTAAAAACCCAGCTTTTCCCCTCACAAAATGCTTTACTATTAAAAAAACAAAATAAAGTTAAAAAGTTACACATATTTGGTATCGCCGCGTCCGTAACGACCCCGAAAAATTGCTGTTTTCTGTGAATACTGACTTTAAAAAAATGTGATAAAAAGTGATCAAAAAGTCGCATCTACTCCAAAATGATACCAATAAAAACTACAAGTCTTCCCGCAAAAAAAAAGCCCTCATACAACCGCATCGGCGAAAAAATAAAAACGTTACGGATCTTCAAATATGGAGACACAAAAACATATAAATTTTGAAAAAAAAGCGTTTTTACTGTGTAAAAGTAGTAAAACATACAAAAACTATAAAAATTTGGTATCGTTGCAATCGTAACAACCCGCTGAATAAAGATATTGTGTTATTTATATCACACGGTAAACGGCGTAGATTTAAAGGCATGGTGTTGACCTAAAAACATGTTTTTTTTTAAAAAATTAAACATTTAGTGTGTAGGTGATTAAACATTGTACAAATTTTTTTTATTTTTTTCGCGAGTCAGGAAATATTATACATTTTTTCTAATTTATAATACTACCCATTTTTGGTCACTAGATGGAGCTAGTTCCCAAAATTGCAGCATTGCAACATTGGGTTAAAAGCCCTCGCTCTAGTGAGCTCTCAGCATCCCCCCCTCCTTTATCCTGGCTAGTGCCGGGATAAACGAGGGGTTTGAAAGGTTTAACCTCCTACACTGAGTGTCGCCATTTTTTGAGGTAACCCACAGTGTAGTAGGTTTACATACAGTAGTAAACACACACAAACACTAACATACATTGAAATCTCTTACCTGCTCCTGCCGCCGCGGCTCCCTCCGGCCCGTCCGCTCCCTTTGCTGCCGCTGTTGCATGTGCACAAGTCCGGAAGCCGCGACCGGAAGTAGTAATATTACAGTCCGGCCGCGACTTCCGGTCCACAGGAAAATGGCGCCGGACGGCGCCAATTTCGAATAGGACTGTGCGGGAGCGGCGCATGCGCAGTTCCCACACAGACGCCGTACACGGACGTGAATGGGACGGGAGCCGTTCACAGTCCCTATGGGACTGTGGCTGCCGTACTCCATGTCTGTGTGTGTCGTTAATCGACACACACAGAAATGGAACAAAAAATGGCAGCCCCCATAGGGAAGAAAATGTGTAAAAATAAGAAACAGTAAAACACAAACACACAAATGAATATAAACGTTTTTATTACAGCACTAACATCTTTAACATATAAAAAAATTATTTGCCATGACACTGTTCCTTTAAGACGCGAAAAAGAGTGGCGAAATTTCAGGTTTTTTTCTATTTCCCCCCAAATAAAAGTTAATCAATAACTAATATGTCCCCCAAAATGGTGCTATTGAAAAGTACAACTTGTCCCGCAAAAAACAAGACCTTATACAGCTATGTCGACGCAAAAATAAAAACGTTATAGCTCTTGGAATGCGACGATGGAAAAACTTAAAAAATGGCCTGGTCATTAAGGTCCAAAATAGGCTGGTCATTAAGGGGTTAAATTCTTCATTATTTACGGCGTTTACCGTGCGAGTTAAATAATGGTATATTGTAATAGTTCAGACTTTTACGGACGCAGTGATACCAATTTTGACTTTAAATATTAATTTCATTTTTTTCACTAAACTTTATTAACTTTTTTTTTTTTTTTACACATTTTATTAGTCCCCCTAGGGGACTTGAACCAGCAATCATTAGATCGCTGGTAGAATACACTGCAATACTAATGTATTGCAGTATATTGTCATTTTTACAGGCTCCTGTACAGTGCGATCGCTGTTCCTGTCCGTTAGTCCTGGGTGTCAGCTGTAATACACAGCTGACACCCGCAACGTATGTCACAAGCTCAGAGCGCGAGCCCGCTCCATACACCACGACATGCTATTAAGTCGTGGTGCACGAAGGGGTTAACGTGCAACGGATGGTGCAGAGTGAAAATTAAAATTTTCCACTGAAATGCCATTTTAGTGCACAATATGTTGTGCCCAGTTTGTGCGACTGAAGACAAATACCTCATAAAATATTAAAATTGGGTTCTCCCGGTTATGGCGATGCCATATCTGTGGACGTAAACTGCTGTTTGGGCACACTGTAGGGCTCATAAGAGAGGGAGCGCCATTTGGCTTTTGGAGCGCAGATTTAGCTTGGCAGTTGTTCTGTTTGGGGCTTTACTTGTACTTCAGTTTATAACGTGGGGGCATATGTAAGCTGTGCAGAGTATATCAGGGGCATAATAAGAGGGTATAATAATGCATCAAATAAATAATAATCCGCAGCTGTGGCCAGTGTTGCACTGATAAATGGTGCCAGATGTTATCCACTTTTGGAACACTCCGCACATTTTGCATCGCCATATTCTGGGAGCCATAATTTTTCTTTTCTTTTTTCTTCACCAGAACTGTGTGAGGGCTTATTTGTTGCAGGACAATCTGTAGTTTTCATTGGTACCATTTTGGAGTACATGCAGTTTTTTTTGGATCACTTTTTATTAAATTTTTTTGGCAGGCAAGGTGACTAAAAAGCATATATTCTGCCAATGGTTTTTTTTTGTTTTGTTTTTTTTAACGGCGTTCACCCTGGGCTACAAACAACAATTTTACTTTATTCTGCGGGTCGGTACGATTACGGCGATACCATATGTATATAGTTTTTTTTTCTGTTTTGCAGCGTTTGCGCAATAAAATCACTTTTCTATAAAATATTAATTTTTTGTGTCACCCTATTCTGAGCCCCATAACTTTTTTATTTCAGTCAAAAAAGCGGTGTAAAGGCTTGTTTTTTGCGGGACGGGTTGTGGTTTTTAGTGGTACTATTTTGGCGTACATCCGACTTGTAGATCACTTTTTACTGTATATTTTGGGAGGGGTCGTGACAAAAATAAATAAATAGCGATTCTGGCATTGTTTTTTACTTCTTTTTTTTGCGGTGTTCACCGCGCAGGAAAAATAACATTGTATTTTTATCGTTTGGGTCGTTACGAACACGGCGATACCAAATATGTGTACTTTTAACGTGTTCATTTTTTTTCCTATAACAAAAGACTTTTATTTTTAAACTTATATAAAACATTAACTTATTTCTACTTTTTTTACTTGTCCCACTAGGGGACTACGAGACTTGCAGCTTTGATCTCTGCTAGAATACATTACACTACCTACGTAGTGTAATGTATTCTAACTGTCATTGTGACGTGACAGTCACTCTGACAGGAAGCCTGTGAGTACCAGCCTCAGGCTGGTCCTCATAAGCTTCTGTAGAAGGCAGCCTGGATGAAATTTTCTGGCTTTCGGTTGCCATGGTGACCATCACACCATTCATGTGGGGGCTAGCGATCTGCTGTAAACTCCTTAAATGCGGCGGTCGCAATAGACAGCCGCATCTATGGGGTTAACTGCCAAAATCAGTGGCGATGGGCTATTGATCGGCAACAGCGAACGCAGGGCAGACAACTTGCAGTTAACCGCTGCTGCGGTGGAGCGCCACGCGGCGGTTAACGGTCAAATAACAGACGTAACTGCATGTCAAGGTGCGCAAAGTTACTGCTCATCTTGACGTGAAGTTACGTCAAGTTCAGGGAAGGGGTTAATCGTAATCGAGGTTACACGTACAATTAATCGTACAATTTGATTTAGATCATAATCACCCAGCCTTTACCTTCAGGCCAGTTTCACGCACAGCATTCTGACAATTGCAGCCAGATTGTTAGTACTACATTAAAATAAGTAGCGATATTTGTAGCGTTTTTTGTTTTTTGAGCCAGTGCAGTTTCTTTCAAAACACAGCATGCCCTAGGTGCGCCATTTTTTCTGGTATTTTATAGATTGCTCTATAGAGCTGGAAAAACACAAATAAAAAAATGCCACTAAACAAATAATGGCACTAAAAACACATGTAAAAAAACGCATTCAACTTATGTTTTTTTTTAAATGCATTTTAAAATTCAGAAAATAAATAGTGCATGAAATTCCTTGAACAAGGTCTTAAACCCTTCCTCCTGTAATTTTTAAAGGGAATCTGTCACTTCCAAAGCCCTCCTAAACTGCAATAATCAGTAAATTGCTTAAAAGACGCAGATTCCGAATCTGTATCTTTTTTCTCACTTGCAATCCCTCGCTGTAAGCTCACAAACAGGTCGAGCGCTGCATGCAATGCCAGCCCTAGGCAAACTAGCAGTGTGCTGCGTTCTGAGGCAAACTTCAGTGGCATGCAAGTGAGTAAAAAGATAAAAATTACAGATTCTGAATCAGCTTCCTTTAAGGCTTTGTTCACATCTGCGCTAGGGTCCCGTTCCGATGGAACGGGACCCTGACTGACACAAACGGAAACAAAAAAGTTTGCATTTCCATCACCATCACCAGTGATTTCCATGGTGATGGATCCGGTGCCAATGGTTTTCGTTTGTCTCAGTTATGCAGGGGTTCCGTGTTTTTGACAGAATCAATAGCGTAGTCGACTACGCTATTGATTCCGTCAAAACGACAGAAACCCCTGCATAACTTAAACAAACGGAAACCATTGGCATCGGATCCATCACTATTCAAATCAATGGTGATGGAAACAGAAAACTTTGGTTTCCGTTTGTGTCAGCCAGGTTCCCGTTCCGATGGAAAGCTCAGACGTCGGAACCGGACCCTAGCGCAGATGTGAACGAAGCCGAAGCTATTTACTGGTTATTGTAGTTTAGGGGGTATTAGGATGTGACAGTGTCCTTAAAGGAATAGTGTCATCACAAATAATTTTTTTATATGTTAAAGATGTTAGTGCTTTAATAAAGACGTTTATATTCATTTGTGTGTTTGTGTTTTACTGTTTCTTATTTTTACACTTTTTCTCCCCTATGGGGGCTGCCATTTTTTGTTCCATTTCTGTGTGTGTCGATTAACGACACACACAGACATGGAATACGGCAGCCACAGTCCCATAGGGACTGTGAACGGCTCCCGTCCCATTGACTGCCGTGTACGGCGTCTGTGTGGGAACTGCGCATGCGCCGCTCCCACACAGTCCTATTCGAAATTGGCGCCGTCCGGCGCCATTTTCCTGTGGACCGGAAGTCGCGGCCGGACAGTAATATTACTACTTCCGGTCGCGGCTTCCGGACTTGTGCACATGGAACAGCGGCAGCAAAGGGAGCGGACGGGCCGGAGGGAGCCGCGGCGGCAGGAGCAGGTAAGAGATTTCAATGTATGTTAGTGTTTGTGTGTGTTTACTACTGTATGTAAACCTACTACACTGTGGGTTACCTCAAAAAATGGCGACACACAGTGTAGGAGGTTAAACCTTTCAAACCCCTCGTTTATCCCGGCACTAGCCAGGATAAAGGAGGGGGGGATGCTGAGAGCTCACTAGAGCGAGGGCTTTTAACCCAATGTTGCAATGCTGCAATTTTGGGAACTAGCTCCATCTAGTGACCAAAAATGGGTAGTATTATAAATTAGAAAAAATTTATAATATTTCCTGACTCGCGAAAAAAAAATAAAAAAATTTGAACAATGTTTAATCACCCACACACTAAATGTTTAATTTTTTAAAAAAAACATGTTTTTCGGGCAACACCATGCCTTTAATTAGAAGTTTTACTTATAAAGCCAATAAGATTCTAAACACAGAGAAAAATGGTCAAATTTAAGCTGTTAACACAAGTCATGTTTTGCCAAGATTTCACTGCAGTTTCCTATGTTCCTCCTCATTTATTTAAATTAAAAAACATTAAAAACAAAAAACAGCACTTGAATAAAGCCGGTCTTCTTTAGAAAAAAAAAAAAAAAAAATGCCCACCAGTTTAACTTTACCCAAACATCTGATGAAGCCACCAATAGTTAAGGGTGCAGCTGGCGAGTAGGTCCAAAATTACCTTTTCTATTTTTGTTTCCACTTCTATTGCCCCTTCTTCATAATGATCGAAATACCGCCTGGATCTTCAACCCAGGAAATAATGAATCTTTTAGAAACCATAAGTCTTACATGTATATCCCGGTACATACCTAACCACCTAGTAGTTGTTGTAATATCTGGTACTGTATTATTTTGGTTTTCAATAGTTGATTTATTTTTTGTCTACCTATCCAAGATTCGCATAAAATGGGTGAACTAGACACTTGGTCTGCCTGCCCAATGGTTGCAGGAGATAAAAGATCTTCAACATTAGACATATGAAGGGAGTAAAAGAATCTAAAAGAGAAGATTACCCCAATGTTGCGTCTTCTTCCTCTGCTCATGTTTCTCTTTGTAGCGGATGGCTCTAAATTCTTCAAGCGACATCTCAGAATCCCCACAGACAAGCTTGTCCTTACAATACATGGGAACTTGCTTAATATCCGCACATGAAGATGCAGCAGGCCGAGGTGCCACGGCTGACTTGGAAATAGTTACAGATTTGTTCCTGGGCAAGAAATAAAAAGTAGAAAATTGTACTAAGTCATTATACATTTAAAGAGGTTGTCCCAAAATTTAAATATTACAATTCATAATATTATATAAAATCACGAAAAATGGAACAAATTCTCAATTGGACTTAAAAAAAAAGAAATGTGTTAATATATGGATGCAATATGCTTATTATAAAAGGCCCGTGATCTATTTTGATTTCCTCTTAGAATGTCCACCTAATGTGTTCATTGCTGCTGGGAAGCCGCCTCTTCTAATGGAGTGATTCATTGGCTGTGCTTTACAATTCCCCCGTGTAGAAAAGGATCCTACAGAGGCGCTACTGAGCATGAGTGTCCGCCGGCTTTGAACACATTAGACGAATGTCCTGAGTGGGAAATCAAATAGAAACCTGGTGGCACTATAACAAGTATGTAACAGCAATATATAGACAAAGGAGTAATTTAATAAAATAAAGATTAAAAAAAAATATTCTAATTACAAATTTTTTATGTTTTCAGTAACATAACTAAGTTATGCAATATTTACTCATGGGGCAACCCCTTTAATAACACAAAAAATATGATGTAACCTTCAGCGACCAGAAAGACATGACAGATTGTGCATACCAGCATGGCACTGAAGCATGTTCAAGAAGTCATTTCTTTCATAGAACAAGCAATCAAAGTGAAGTGGTCATAGCTTTCAGAATTTGGCAAAATATTTTTAGTATTGGCACATACTTGCTTCAAGATAAAATACATTTCAGTGTCTTTTATTAAAGGAGTTATGTCACTATTACAACTTATCACCTATCCACACGATAACAGTTTGTCGCTGTGGGTCCGACCGCTGGGAAGAGAAAGGGGGTCCCGAGTCCCCTGTTTGAATACATGCGCGCTGCCGCTCCTTTCATTCTCTATGGAACTGGCAGAGATAGAGTACCACTCCACTGTAAAATCCCTATTAGGTAAGTGGCTTGTGACATGAGCCCAGAGTTTAAGTCCAGCTACATGCTGTAAACCTGTTTGCATTAATCCTGCTACAAAAATTATAGGAAGATAAAAGAAGGGCACATCTTAGTAGACTGCGATGTAAAACAATCTCATCATGGTGTGTGCGCCCTCTTCTCTCTTCCTGACTGGTCATATAATAAAGTAGTTTTATGTTGCTAGGACATGTCCTCTACTCTTACATGACTAAGAATTTACCCGCTTATGCACATCATTACATGTAACATACTAGGATGTGCCCTCCCCTGAATATTATTGTTACTGGTATCATAAATATCCTAAAATTATAAGTGAACTTACATTTCTTACTATTATTAAAATGCAGCTCATACCGCCACTTGCCTCATAATGTCCCATATCCCCCATGCCTGGTCACGGTGTTAGGCCGAGTTCATACCTGCGTAGTAAAATAAGTTCTGCTCCTTCAGAGCAAAAACCGAAAGTGACAGAGTGCTGGAACGGTCTTACGCCAAAGGCGCCTGATGGACCCTATTGACTAATAATGACGTCCGTTGGGTTGCGTTGAAGGAAGTATAGCGCTGCATGCTGCGCTAATCTTAATGTCAAACATGACCTGAATCGGCAAAGGAGGCTTCTCACAATACAAATTCGTTTTTTGATTGTACCTCCCAAATGTCACACAACCATTGTGTTCCCAGGTTACTGCCCCACATTCCTATGGCTACAATATGACATCCACAATATTAAAACATATTTAACGCTCGAATAATATCAATCTGTATAATTTGATAAAGATTTTTTTTTCCCCTGCAGGTACTGCTTAAAAAAAAATAAAACATAATGCAGTACTACCTGCAACACTTTGATTCAGCCATTATTTCTTCAATGGCAGATTGGCTAAAGAAGTGATGGTCCCTGGTTTTGGAGACATGGTCAGTGGAAACTGTAGCACTCATCGATTGGTGCAGGAAGGTTCCGGCTCATTAATAAGTTTGGGACCTGCAGCCTCTGGATATACAGCGCGTGTGCAAATATTTCCGGATTTATTAACACTATAACATTATCCTGCATCTTTCTGTATAAGAAAACCCTCGGGACTGCCCAGGGACCCCTACTCTATAACATGCTGCAAATACAGCAAAATGGACAAGCATTGATATGGATATAATTTTTGACTGGAATTCCTCATTAAAAATAATTTTATTTCTTGCACCGTTTCAGATGCAGTTAAGAGTAAGAACTGCAATTTCTGAAAAGTAGGCCACAGGTCATATATTCTAGGGATTTCATTTCTGGATATTATAAAACTCTCAAGTGGTTTCTGTTAAGAAATGTCAACATTGGATAGAACACTTACACACCGGGCTCTTGTCTATGTACGGGTTCTTCAGATTGTTTCACAACCGGATTCTGAATTCCTTCAGAGTTCTAAATGGGCAAAAAGTGTTAACACGTAATAATAAAAGAGGACTGAAAAGTTTATTATTAGCAACTTTCATTATTCATAATATAACTTATTATTGCGATCTCCCACCTGACCTGACCTGACCTCAGCTGTGGAGAGGCACTTCTGCATGCTGGGCAGCACTAATGAATAGAACCCATGCAAAATACTCCACGGGCGTCGAATAGTTGCCGCGGCAATGGTGTACTGCCCAGCGTGCAGAAGCGTCTCTCCAAGCTCGATCTCAGGTCAGGTGGGAATTTGCAGCCGAAGATACCCTTTAACGATTGGTAAACATATTCTGTCAATTAATAAGTGAAAAATTAATTGACATAAGGTGAAGCACCAATACATAATACTCTATCACTGTGAGGAGGAACGTGGGACCCTGGACCCTCATTCAAGTGATTGTTGGGATCCCAGCAGTGGGAACCCCGGCTATTATGGATTTATCATTATCCTGTGGACAGATGAAGCTTTCAGCAAAGATGGAATCTACAGAAAAAAAACGTACTAACATTCTATGGCTGTCAGACATTCTTAGAAGGGCAGGGTAAAGAGATCAACCTAGTCTAATATTCATGGACTATTATTTCCGCTCTTTATTTTGGGCTATTTCCCCGCACTGTAATAAAAAAAATCATCTGATAGTACAAAACAAGTTATAACCCAACACCTGTGAGGGTCCCATGAATGTTGGATTAAGGAAACGTTACTGTAGTGTCCATGTACCTAATGCTGGACGCAGAAATGTTAAAAGGCCAATTTTTTTTTATTTTAAAGTCATTAACAGTCAAAGATGGCCATATAAAATAGGGAGAAAAAAAAAGACAAAAATCAAAAGACCAGTCATCCCATAATAAATGTAAACACATTTCGAAACATTCAAGAATTTTTTAGATCAATACTAAAGTGATGGCATATCCTAGCAATATGCAATCACTTTATGAGATGGGAATAGCCCCCTAACATATAGGTTGCAGATTGTTAAAGAATATTTACCTGACATTTGCCAAATGTTGAGGGGTCGACCTCTGATGCTGGTGCCATCTGATTAACAATCTTTGAATTCCTTAGAGGCTGTACAGAGTTATCTGAAAGAATAAGCAGAACCCAAATTAATTACTGTACTACAGAACAAGCATTTTATATAACAAAATTTATGTAATTCCTCAAAAGGTATATGGGCACCTCCGTATATAGAACCACACCAGGTCAGATGAGTGAAGCACACGTCTTTGCCAGATAATCTCCACCTTTAGTACTATATCCCAGGGTGTCATCATTTCTCAATTCTATACCAGTGCTCTAGGAAAACTAGTCCTTAGGAGATCTGTTTGTCACATGTGCTGTATTTATTTGCCATGTGACTGTTACTTATCTCTTATTCCTCATAAACCTTCATTTTATATACACTGCTCAAAATAATTAAGGGAACACTTAGACATCACAGTAGAACCCCACGTCAATTAAACTTCAGGGATATCACTCTGTCCAAGTAGTAACCATAAGCGATTGTGGCTGTGGTGGATGCCTAACAGTGGCATCCATCACCATAGATTTTAACGGTATCCGTTAAACGAATACGTCGTGAACTGTGGTCATGAGAGTTCACAACCTATCCGTTAAACGGATACATCTTTAAGGGCTACTGGAAAGTCCAAGTCGTATGCCATACAGTGGCATACGTCACGCATAGGCTTCCACGTAAAACAAAATATATTATACAGCACGATAAACGTTTTCTTTTCTACGCTATTCCATACTTTTTTTGTTCTTCTGCGGTATAACACTCTTGGCCTTAGTCTGACAATGGAGCCCCATGGACACGTTCAGCGTGTACGTTGGGAGCTTTCCCGACATACATGTTAAATGGAGGGAAAAAACATGATGTGAAAAGGCCCTAAACTAAGCTCTAGTTCTTTCACAACATCTTTACCTTGCTGTGCCGGATTCTTCTGCGAAACCCTCAGCTGAAACGATCTAGAATATCAAGAGAAAGTCCAGAAGACAAATACCATTAACAACATAGCAGTAAATTATGTGAACGGACGAGGGTGACTAGCCCTGCCTCATATTGGTCCGGGAACTGGACTCTGGCGGAACCCTAACATTGTGTTTGAATCCTAAGATCTTGTGTCTGGATCATACAGCCACTGATGTTTTAATGATGTTCCGAATGCAGTCGGGCGAATTCCCCATCTGACCCTCTGTTATTCTGCTCTAATACGCTCGTTTGACGCCATACCCCTGACCTAGGGAATGGTGTCATGGACAGATACCTCACAAAATTGTCAAAATTAAAGGTCGACTCGCTCTCAGAACGCCCCAGTATTGGACTCCCCACGCTCCACCACCATGCATAAAACGAAGGGGAACGCTAAAGGGGAAAAACCATCTAAACTCGCACCCACTAAAGTGCACTCTCCACAACTGCAAACCTCTCCGAAGCTACTTACAGGAGATTACATGACCACCCCCCCCCCACCCCTCAGCTGTCCTCACAAAATAGCCCTCAACACATCTCTGCCATGGACTCACTTCAGGCTACCCTGGTGGCGCAGGAGGTCTGGAAGTTATTGCTGCCCTTCTTTGAGAAACACCTGGATGTCCTACACATGTGTATCACCTCCAACTCTCAGAAAATTGCTGACTTGGAGACCAGATTCACCTCCTCTGAACACGCCATTCCCAGTCTGGAGGATACCCTGCACCAGAGCCAAACCACGACTCAGGCACTGAGGTACAAACTGGAGGATCTGGAAAACAGGGACAGACGCAGCAACCTAAGATTTGTGGGTATCCCCAAAACGGTGACGGCTGATTGCTTGACAGACTATCTCAGCAAATCCCTCCCACAAGCGCTTAACCTAGATCTTGGGGGTGACCCTCTTATGATTGAGAGCGTACACCGGCTGGGCACTCCTAGGTCCAATCGGGGAGCTGGTGACACTAGACCACATCCTGTCATAGCCAAGTACCTCCATTGGGCAATTAAGGAAAAAGTTCTGAGAGCCTATAGGAATCAGAGGGACTTATTGATCAACGACTCCAAAATCCTGATTTTCCAGGACTAATCTGCAGCGCGCTCACAAAAAAGGAAAGCATTCGCTCCGGTTTGCCGCTTGCTTCATGAGAGGAATACTCGCTTTCAACTTTTTTTTCCGGCAAGGCTGAGAGTTCAAGATGGCGAACGCATTCACATTTTTGGGGATCCGGTTCTGGCTCGGAGACAGCTTCACCTGGAGGACAGTGACGCTGAATGATATGCACCTGTGTTACCAGGGAATATGCCCGACTTTCATTGGACATGTGCACATTTCGCCCACGGTTGCGAACTGATGCAGACAACGTTCAGTTAGTATTATTGGCAGTAACCTCGCTGTTCTTGGATTGGATTGCTGTCACTGTTGTGAAGCTAATTGTTCACTTGTTTTGCCTTTATTGCCTGTCTTTGATGTAGATGTATTCTCTCCTCTTTCAGACTCCTGGGTGCACGACTCCAGAACTTACTGAAACCTTTCTATTCAGGCTACACATGCGGCTCGCTGGGACCGTGTGGAGTGACGACTGGTCTACGACTCTATTGATCCAGAACTTTCTACTAGACACAGGAGGAGTACCTCACATTAACCGACACCTGGCACTTATCACACGTCACCACATTTAAAATTCCTCTCATGGAACGTTGCAGGCCTAGACATGCCACTGAAGAGACGGAAAGTGCTTAACCACCTCAAGAGACTCTCCCCAGATATCATATTTCTACAGGTGACTCACTGGAGACTGGGTACCCAAGGGAAATTGACAGCCCCCTGGTTGGGCGAATGTCATTCCGCCTTGCACTCTTCTTCGAGAGGTTCTTCAGGTAATTCTGGATCTCCCACGCGGTGACTAAATAATTCGCGGAAACTTTAATCTAGTCCAAAGTGTCTCTATGGATCGCTCCCCACCAAACCCTCAATCCCAAATGGCTGCGTCTTCCCTAGAGTTTTTCGTTGACTCTCTTAATTTGTGTGACCCCCTGGAGAGTAGATGACACGAGCTAGGGAATATACGTGTCATTCGAGTTCATATGGCACATTTTAAAAACAGACTATTTCCTAATCTCCAGCTCATTCTTTGATTCCCATAATAAACTCCCGAATCTTTCCGATAAGTATTTCGGACCATGCCCCGATTACCTAGACTATGGCATTGTCCTCCTCAACAGAAAGATCTACATTTTGGAGATTTCCTGCCTACCTGACAGATTCCAACAATACCTTCAAATGCACTGGGGTAATTACTTGGATTACAACATATCTCAGTCAGAGGATATCCCTCTATTGTGGGCTGCATCGAAGGCTGTGATGCAGGGACATGTCATCAGTGATCTGTCTCGGGGCGGAAATTACAGAGATAGTTTCACTGCCTTACATAACTCTCCATTATCGACTCAAAGGACCCAGGCTAATGATTCTACCCCGGAAAGTAATTTAGCATATCAGACAGCTAAGCACCTCTTGGACACCTTCATCCATGAGGAGACTCACCGGCAGGTGAGAAACACAGATAATAAGTTTTATAGGTGGGGTAATAAGACCGGCAAACTCCTGGCCACTCTTACTAAACAGAAACACCCCTTTAAACCTATTCTCTACTTGCTTAACCCCTCCACGAACACCATTTCCAAAGAGCCTACCGAGATTGCACGAATTTTTACGGAATACTATGAGGATATTTATAGGGCCACCCCAACGTCTCTTACTGACATAGATTCCTTTCTTTACTCTGTTCGTTTGCCCACTCTCTTCAGAACAGGTTTTGTTGAACTCTGAGATACAGGAGGAAGAGGTGAGACATGCAATTTCTTTGACCTCTAATGGGAATACGCCAAGTCCAGACGGATTTTCAGCAGATTACAAAATGCTAGGCCCCCAAATTGTACCGCTCCTGATGAGTATGTATAATGAAACCTTCCTAAATAATAAGCCCATTGACCGCTTCACAGAATCCCACACAGTGCTTATACCGAAACCAGATAAAGACCCATTCTTACCCCAATCTTAATCGCCTGATATCACTATTAAATCAAGATTATAAATTTTTGGCTAGAATATTGGCGGACAGACTCCAATGCTTTCTCCCCGGTCTCCTCTGCGAGGCCCAGACTGGGTTCACGAAGGGTAGGACCAGCATAAAAAGTATCAGAACAGCAGTGGCTGCGAATGTTTTGGGGCAGGACCCGACACAACCGGTCACCATGCTCATGAGCCTGGATGCCGAAAAAGCCTTTGACAGTGGCATGGCCTTTTTTTAGACGCGGTCCTTTCAAAATTACAATTTGGCACGGTTCCCTTATAGATATATTTAGGGGCACAAAACAAGGCTGCTCTCTTTCGCCTTTACTTTGTAATCTCTCCATCGATCCCCTGTTACGTCATCTGGTGCAAACTCCGACTTTTCAGGGAATTGAATCACACAATATAGAATTAAAGGCAGCCGCATTCGCGGATATCTTGTTAGTGGTGTCAGATCCCAAGCGGGTGTTGGCCCCACTCCTTCGGGACCTGGATATACTGGAGAGATTGTCCAGCTAGGTGTTGAATGCAGACAAAACTAAATCGCTTTTTACTAAAGGGGCCTTCTGTACCAATGTGGTCCTCGGCTTTCCCGTTCCGATGGCAATCTGCAGTGTTACCATATTTGGGGGTACAAATCTCCAAACATCCGGGTAAATTATATAGGCTAAACATTTCCCAATATATTTCCCAGCACTTGGAAACACTTCAATCTGATTAAGATGGCAGAGTTTCCTAGGCTCCTCTATGTCCTACACACGCTTCCAATTTACCATACACCAGCGGATGAAAAACGGATTAACTTCCTTTATAGAACTTTTATATGGGGAGGGAAAAAGTCACATAAAGCCTTTCACAACCTGCAGCAGCCAAGGGATAATGGGGGGTTTAATTTCCCGAATATCAACCAATATAACTTGGTGGCATTGCTTCGCTTTATCTCTGACTGGCTCCATGACACCTCATGTTACACGTCCACCCCTCTTGACTCTAGTCTCTTCCCAGGTCAGGCACTTGGAGCTCTTCTACACCTTTCTTACAATCAGTTATCAATTGACACTAGAAGCAACCCTTTACTCTTTAACAACTGGCAGGCATAACAAAAAAATCAGAACGCATTTTCAGCTCTCCCCCTTGCGGTCTCTCTACCTGCCATTGATATGCAACCCTAATTTTCAGGATGGCAACCCCCATGGCATCTTTCGTAGGTGGCATGCGCTGGGTTTGACCTCAATAAAACACATTGTTCATATATTGGAGAGGAGGATGCTTACGCTATCTGAGATGCAGTTGAAGTACCCGACCGTATCCTTTGATCCCTTCCATTATTCACAAGCCAAAAGCTATATCACAAATGTCCTTTAAGCAATTGCCAGAGCGGGAATAAAACCCCTATCTTCTCCAAGGCTTCTCTAGACAAAACATACCCAAAAGGTCAAATAACCAGGAACTACCAGTTCTTACACATACCACTAGACTATGCCGCAACTCAAACCCCACTGACTAAATGGCAGATTGATGATCAATCACTCACTTACTATGTCATTTTGAAAGCTTTGGACTATGCAAATAAATTTCTGGCCTCGGCCCGATTTTTAGAGATGAGACTTAAAATAACACACAGATCCTATCGAACTCCACTTGTAGGCCACAGAATAGGTTTATATCCCACCTTCCAATGCTTTAAATGTCACACCGTGGAGGCCAATCTCCATCATGGTCTCTGGGCCTGCCCTAATATTCTGACATTTTGGTCCCATATACGATCCTACGCAACTCCAAACCTAACGAACCACACTACTGACAGCACTTTGGGCAATTTTTGGCTATATAGACCCGGACACACACAGATGCTCCCAAGGGGCATATCGATTATTACATTATGTGGCAGCGGCAGTTTTCGAAGGCCATTTTACAGACTTGGCTACACGATTTTAAGCTTTTTTTGGATAAACTCTTATATTTATTTAAGATGGATTGGATGGAGGCCGCTCTTCATAAAGAACTCCAAGTGGAGGACTTCTTTGCCAGATGGGAAACCTTCATCTTCCTACTTCCACAGCGAGTTAGGACGGATATTAGAAACTGCTTTCAGCACAATATCTGGGTTCAGGAACAGATACTTCTAGGAAACACCAGTGTGAGGGTGTGCAGGCTTCTGGAGTGATTGAGGTGTTGGTGGGAGTCGTGCACTCCGTTGGCGTGTTCTTTTCTCTCAGATGCTCCTGCAGAGCTTACAGTGGCATGGACGGAGATGGGCGATCAGCTGGTCCCCGTCCGACCCCTTAGTCCATGGTCGCATTAAGCCTTGATTAAGAGGAGGAGAGGCATGCTTTCTATTTTTCTATGCCATTAATGCAGCAGGGGATTTTGCTCTGAAGACAGGCTAACTTGTTTGCGCCCCCCCCCCCCTCCTCCTCCCCTGACTAATAAAACAAGATATCCTGATTGATAGCTGTGTATTCTAGAACGCCTGTAATCTCTTGTAACCAAATTTGCTTCTGGGGATTCCCCCCTTCTTTTATTTTTGTTTTCCTTTTTTATTTTCCCTCCTTTTAATTCCTTTACCCCATATTCAAAAAATAAAATATAAATTATGACTAGTAATAACCTAATTGAAAAAGATATAAAACTGAAAAAACACATCAGGACCATGATCACCAATTTATCTCACTAATCCTTGTATGTGTAGATGCTATTCGCAGCTTTTTTTTTTTTTATAGAAGCTATATACTTTTGGTTCAGGGCTCATTTAAAAGGCATGCATACCTTCGGACAATATTTCATAGCTTACGTATCGAATATATCTAGATAAATAGGTGAATGCATTGCATTACTCATCTTGTGCTGATCCTAAGCTTGTAATACAGTTAAGAGCTGCATTCAAAATTTTCGCACACACCAGACATGGAAACTCCTGTCATTCCTACTGACAATTTCTAATCTGTCATATTTACACCCAGACACTTTAAAGTAATCTTGTATAGGAAAAAATATCTACTACTAAATTATAGGAGCTCAGCTAAGCTGATAAGTCATCTGCCAGACAGTGTTAAATTAACGGTTGCTATGAGCTCCCACAACTCAAAGGAAACGCCAATTGCTAAATCTCTTTAAGGAACAGTTACATCATTCCACCTTGCTCTATTAGGCTAGGGCAAAATATCAACTTTGGTCGCAATGTAACATCACATGTAACGCTCGCTTTACGACAAGTGACACAACAGTCGCAAAATTTTAAAACCTGCTGGATTTTTGGTTGCGGATCGCAAGTAGGCTGTGGCAGTCATGTGCAACGTTTTTTGTTTTTTTTTGGGTGTCTTTCTGATCTTGTAATGCCTAAATGATATGATACCCGCAACCAAATCGCACCCTTAATAGTTGTGTGACAGAAAGTTGCAAACAGATCGCAAGCATTTTTTTTAACTGTGCGACCAAAGTTGCTGTTTAGCCCTAGCCTTAGGCTAAGGCCTCGTGCACACTTACGTCACCGTTTTCACGACCGCTTTTGACGGGTCCGTGAACCCATTTTAGCGGCCGTGTGGTTTCCGTGTGCACTCCCGTGTTTCCGTGCGCCGAGCATGGTACTGTCCAGGGTGACAGTACCATGCTCGGCGCGCGGAAAATACAATTTTAATGTAATAAAAATGTAAAAAAATAAATACATTCATACTTCCATTCCTCCTGTCCTATCACAGGCGGCCGCGGCAGCCGATCACAGGCTGCCGCGGCCGCCGATCACAGGCTGCCGCGGCCGCCGATCACAGGCTGCCGCGGCCGCCGATCACAGGCTGCCGCGGCCGCCGATCACAGGCTGCCTCGGCCGCGGATCACAGGCTGCCGCGGATCACAGGCTGCCGCGGATCACAGGCTGCCGCGGATCACAGGCTGCCGCGGATCACAGGCTGCCGCGGCCTCCGCAGCCGATCACAGGCTGCCGCGTCACAAAAGAAGGTCTGACTGGAGGAAGAAGAGGGACTCGTCACCAAGACAACGACCGGGTACCTATGAAATGCTTTTTATTTTATTTTTAATCAGCAGCCTCTTTTCTCTATCAGTTATTGATAGAGACAAGTGGCTGCCGATTAGTGTAATATTTTTCTAATGTTTTTCTGCCGCCCGGCGGTTGCTAGGCAACGGCTCCGTCACACACGGACGGCAAACGGATGCCTTCCATGTGCCTTCAGTTTTTTTGACGGCCCCATTGACTTGCATGGGCCTCACGGTCACGGAATCCCGGACCAAAGTAGGACATGCTCTACTTTGGATCGGAAAGGAGCAACGGACCGTCAAAAAAACTAATGTGTGCATGGCCCCATTGAAATTAATGGGTTCAGGGTGCTATCAGTGACAAAAACGGATAGCACCCTGAAGGAAAAAACTGAAGTGTGCATTAGGTCTAAAGGCAAGATCAGGATACTTCTAGCCCAACTGCCCTATTTTCTCTAGACTAAACATTTGGGAGACCTATTTAACGAGCTGGTAAAAACCAATGACTTTTTTGCACCAACATACATTGCAGTAAGATGTTTTTGCCATCTCATTATGGATCTAGTGCATCTTCTTATGAACTGAGAAGTACCAAGATCTAACCTGTAGTGGTTATCCAAGAGATCCTTAGGTTCTGCGCCATTTTCTAATGCTTTATTGTAGAGCACACTCGCATTGTGGACATCACCTTTAGCTTCCAGGTGCCGAGCCCAGATAACGTGCAGAAGAGCAAAGCGGTTACCTATGCCCTGGCTGTACAGGTACTCAAAGAACAGCGTAGGTTCATCAGTTATTTCTGCCTACAAAAAAGAAAAATGCTGCTGTGCCGTCACTTAAACACAAACAATCCTGAATAAAATACACGATTTAGGTTATGTTTACGCATAGCTTAATAGTTACATATTTTCCGCCTAGATCTGTGGGCGGAAAATCCACAGCATATCACAGTAGCAGGCGAATTGGATGAGGCGATGACGCGGATGAAGGGGCTGGCTGCCTGGCTCTAATCATCAGCTAAGCTAGCCTCCTCCGTCTATGAATCAGCCATGACGGAGGAGGGGCTGGCTTAGCTGATCAATTGAGCCAAGGCAGCCAGCCCCTTCATGCACGCACGCGCGCACACACGCACACACGATGTGTTGATATGTCACAGCATGAACGGCAGCTCTGAACTTCTGGGTCCATGTGACAAGGACTGAAAACCTGCAATCCGCACAGGTTTGAAAAAGAAAGTATGTTCAAAAGTTTGTTTATTTTAGAATAGCAAATAATAATTTTTTTTCCTTTTTGTTGGACAACCACTTTAATGCCCCCTTTTCTCTTCTTTGCATCGACAAATCAGTTGGCTGGAATTCCCTGCAGAATCTGGGTTGGATTTACAGTTTCTAGAGTTTTCCGACCCGTGTGACATACCCTTAAACTTTAGAAAAAATAAAATAAAAAATAAAATAAGCTGGAGTAGATGAAGTCAATGGCTACATGTGAATGCATAGCTTACAAATTGCAGGCAGTATTTGAGATATCGTTCATCATTGCAGTATCTCTTGTCTCCTATGAAGCTTTGAACTAGACGGTCCAACAAACATTGAATGTTCCGTTTTTCCTGTGGAGGGAGAGCCTCTTCTGCCCAAAGTATATATCTAAAAAGAAACAGAATACATAACAGCGTCCTTAGCATTCTTCCGATTGGTGAACCTATACATGTAGAATTGTATGTACAGCAGTCCCTTAAAGCAACCATCCAGTTTTACATGAAAATGGAACCTCAGCTGGGAAATGCATAGTTAATTTACGTGTTACCCTCCGTTTCACTTGTTTTGCCACAGATCTGTCTATTCCTGGGCCCCTCTTTTTTCATCCAAGATCGCCGGAGCGCTTCTCAGATTACCCAATGAACACTGTGCTTCGGTTGGTGTGAGGCACTCTCCCGTGCTATCCGATTGGCCCACGTGAATCGGCGGCACAACACGCGAAACGGGGGTACTATGTAAATTAACTATGCATTCCACAACTAAGGTTACATTTTTATGTAAAACTGTGGGGTCGCTTTAATATACTTCTACTTCCAGAATAGCTTGATTTAGGAGTGATTCTGGTGATCCAGCAGGGAAGTTTCTTACGAAAGCCTCGGTTGGCAGAACACAGCAACTAGTAGCTTTTGTTCTGCTAATACCCGATTTCCTCTCCATTGCCATGAAGTGTTATAATCATTGTTGAAAAAGTATCACATACAAAGAAATTATTAACTAATTAAAAACAAAATACCCCATTAAGGCCCTACAGTCCTGATGGGTTCAGTGTTGGCGGGTCCTGCGTGTATTTGAAATGCAAGATTCACCTGTAAACCATCACACCTAAGTTATGAACTTAGACACTGAACTCATCAGGACTGCGGGTCTGACATTCAGTGAATAGCACTAAATACAGCTGCTCAGTATAGAGAATACCGAGCAGCTGCATCTAAAAAAGTAAAACAAATTTTTAATAAAAAGTATTTACAAAGTTACACAAAACACACGGACTAACCTTTATGTATGTATATATATATATATATATATATATATATATATATATATATATATATATATAAAACATTTCCTTTCAAAGGTTTACATAGCTTTTAAACCACTTTTCATAAAACCCTAGAAAATGCGGTTACATTGATGACTGACCTGTCCCATGGATCGAGGGGATCATTTCCATTGTATCCCTGAATGTGTGCTTCAAACATTCTGCAAGAAAAAAAAAAAAACATTAAAAAAAAAACTTGTTACATGCATATTAGATGTGTAATTACAGATCCTGATGCGAGTGTAGTTTAGTGTGTTACGTGTGCTAGACAGCAATGCCTCGTGTAAATGTGTTGGCAATAATAGTAGAACTACTGTGCTTCATACTCTGTTATGGGAGCAGTGTGGTATCTTTCCCATTTCCAAAAGTAGTGTTGTATCTGTGTTCTCTCCATATTTTGTTTGAAAAAAAGCGCGCGCGCGTGATCATCCGTAAATACGGATTCAGTCATTTATAGCATCCGTATATCATCGGCATATACAGAACGGTGTCCGTAAACACTGTCCGTAGTGCATCCGTATTTACGGATCCACATAAAAACAGAGAGGAATCTTGGGTAATCTCCTGGCATCGCATAGCAATACCTACGTAATTATGGGCGGCTACGGATCCGTAGCCGTCCATAATTACGGAAGCGCCCATAGACTTCTATGGAGAGTCCGTGACACAATTACGGGCAAAAAAAAAAAAGGACATGTTCTATCATTTCTACGGCACGGACACCCATCTGCAAAAATACGGAAAAGGTGTCCGCAGCCCATAGAAATTAATAGGTCCGTAATTACGTGTGCATGAGGCCTAAAGGGACAAAACTCTATGTACATATTCCTTTTCTGTGCACATGCAGTCCCAGATCTGCTGCACAACATATACTACAAACTGTGAAAACAACCTTCACTCAGTGGGTCCGATTTAGGCCCCATGCACATGAACGTATTTTTGCAGCCACAGTTCACCCACAAATCTGCAGGTGAATTGCGGCCCCATTCATTTCAATGGGCCCATGCACACAACCGTCGTCTCCACGGTCCGTGAATTGTCCAGCAGCCTGGACCGCAAAAAGACAGGACATGTCTTATTACGGCAATATTTTGCGGTCCAGGCTCATAGAAATGAATGCACACGGCCATGTGCATGAGGACATACTAAGATGTCCAAGATTAAAGAGGCTCTGTCACCAGATTTTGCAACCCCTATCTGCTATTGCAGCAGATAGGCGCTGCAATGTAGATTACAGTAACGTTTTTATTTTAAAAAAACGAGCATTTTTGGCCAAGTTATGGCCATTTTTGTATTTATGCAAATGAGGCTTGCAAAAGTACAACTGGGCGTGTTTAAAAGTAAAAGTACAACTGGGCGTGTATTATGTGTGTACATCGGGGCGTTTTTACTACTTTTACTAGCTGGGCGTTCTGATGAGAAGTATCATCCACTTCTCTTCACAACGCCCAGCTTCTGGCAGTGCAGATCTGTGACGTCACTCACAGGTCCTGCATCGTGTCGGCACCAGAGGCTACAGTTGATTCTGCAGCAGCATCAGCGTTTGCAGGTAAGTAGCTACATCGATTTACCTGCAAACGCCGATGCTGCTGCAGAATCATCTGTAGCCTCTGGTGCCGATGTGTCCCCGCTCGTCTGACACGATGCAGGACCTGTGAGTGACGACACAGCGTGATCTCTGGAGAACACGGCTGTGTCTGCACTGCCAGAAGCTGGGCGTTCTGAAGAGAAGTGGATGATACTTCTCGTCAGAAAGCCCAGCTAGTAAAAGTAGTAAACACGCCCCGATGTACGCACATAATACACGCCCAGTTGTACTTTTACTTTTCAACACGCCCAGTTGTACTTTTGCAAGCCTCATTTGCATAAATACAAAAATGGTCATAACTTGGCCAAAAATGCTCGTTTTTTAAAAATAAACACGTTACTGTAATCTACATTGCAGCGCCTATCTGCTGCAATAGCAGATAGGGGTTGCAAAATCTGGTGACAGAGCCTCTTTAAGGCCTTGTTCACACAGTTTTTTTTGCAGGCACGCGACTCTCGCAGCGGTTTTTTGCCTGCGGCCATGGAGCGCCGCGGGCAAATAGACGCTTTCTCTGCCTCCCATTGATTTCAATGGGCGGTCATAGGCGGAACCACAGCAGAAAAGAGCATGCTGCTTTTTTTTACCGCGAGCGACTAAAAGCAATTATTGGCAACGAGCGTTCTATAAACGCTTGCCTGCCCGATAATCGCCCAGTGTAAAACCCCCTTATGACAACTTCTTGCTGCTGTGCCATTGTGATGCATTTTTGGAAAATTAAAGAGGTTTCCCCATCTTGGTCATTTAAGGCCTATCCACAGGAAATGACAAATGTCCAATAGATGCGGGTCCCACCTAAACCCCGTTCTACCTTGCTCGGCTCCCGCTTCCTCCCGGCTACTTCCTGATTAAATGGTCGGGAGATGCGGAAACAGCCGAACTCGCTGAGCTACACTGTTTCCATAACTCCCATAGAAGTACATCTCTGTACCATTTTTACAGGATCCATGACTGATCTGATCTTGTTTTTTTACTGGATAGCAATAGAGATGCTACGTTATTCAGGCTGTTGAAAAGCAATGGTAATCTGATGGAATAAAGGCTAAAGCAGGCCATACACTAAAGATAATAGATGACCGAATAGGCCAATTCACACCATTTTCTGCCGACTGTTAAACCGGCAATACACAAGATTAAAGTTGTCCGAAACGGCCGATTTTGGCCGACCATCGTTTGAAAAATTTATGCAAACATTCATTCGCGATGGCTGACAGCAGACTTCTGCCTGCCGAGAATGTAGTTGGCTAGGTCAGAACATTTCGGCCAAAACTACATGTGTATGGCTCGATTATCCGAATTTGGATGATCATTTTGCCACTATGCGCAAGCCTACGTGAGTTAAGTTTTTTTGTTTTTATTTTACTGACTTTCTGATCAATCATTATCTTATGTGTATGGCGGGCTTAAAGAGGCTCTGTCACCAGATTATAAGTACCCTATCTCCTGCATAATCTGATCAGCGCCGTACTGTAGATAACAGCAGTGTTTTTTATTTAGAAAAACTATCAATTTTGACAGTTATGACCTATTTGAGATTTATGCTAATTACTTTCTTAATAGACAACTGGGCGTGTTTTTACTTTTTGACCAAGTGGGCGTTGTAAAGTGTATGACGCTGACCAATCAGCGTCATACACTTCTCTCCATTCATGTACTCACACACAGGGTGATCTCGCGAGATCACGCTTGCTGTCACTTACTCACACATTAACGTTACTGAAGTGTCTTGAGAGTGAATAGACATCGCTTCCAACCAGGACGCGATGTCTATTCACACTCCCGACACTTCGGTAACGTTTGTGTGGGACTAAATGACAGCAAGCGTGATCTCGCGAGATCACGCTGTAAATGACAGCACAGCGTGATCTGGATGTGCAGTGCGGTTAGTCCCACACAAAAACTTTACAATGTGTCGGGATTGTGAACGAACATCACGTCCTGGCTGGACGCTCAAAATAAAAACCACTGCTGTGATCTACATTACAGTGCCGACCACGTTATGTAAGAGATAGGGCACTTATAAGGTAGTGATCTTTAAAGAGGCTTTGTCACCAGATTATCAAATCCCTATCTCCTATTGCATGTTATCGGCGCTGCAATGTAGATAACAGTAACATTTTTTTGGGGGGAAAAACGATCATTTTTGGCTAAGTTATGAGCAATTTTATATTTATGCAAATGAGCCTTTCTAATGGTCAACTGGGTGTGTTTTCTCTTATTTCCAACTGGGCGTGTATTGTGTTTTTAGCAACTGGGCGTGTTCACTTCTTTCACTGCACAATCACACTGTGCTGTGGATCATGCTGGGCTGGAACAATGAGAAGTGCAGGACACTGATTGGTCAGCCTCATACACTCCTCTGTACAACACCCAGTTGGTAAAAAGTAAAAACACGCCCAGTTGTCCATTGAGCAACTCATTAGCATAAATCTAAACTAGCTCATAACTTGCTCAAAAATGATCGTTTTTCAAAATAAAAACCACTGCTGTTATGTACATTACAGTGCCAATCACATTATGTAGGAAATAGGGCACTTATAATCTGGTGACAGAGCCTCTTTAACCCCTTAAGGACAGGGACTAGTTGGCACGTTCAGGACGCAGCCCCATTTTTCAAATCTGACGTGTCACTTTATGTGGCAAGTACTCTGGAATGCTTATACCTATCCAAGCGATTCTGAGAATGTTTTCTCGTTACACATTATACTTTAAGTTAGTGGTAAAATTTTGTCGATACATTCAGTATTTTATTGTAAAAACACCAAAATTTTGCAAAAAAAGTGCAAGAAAAGGCATTTTTCTCAATTTAAAAGTATCTGCTTTTAAGACAGATAGTAATACCGCACAAAATAAATGCTAATTAACATTCCCATAGGTCTACTTTAAATTGGCATCATTTTTTTAACATCCTTTTTTTTTTCTAGGACATTACAAGGCTTTGAACTTTAGCAGAAATTTCTCACATTTTCAAGAAAATTTCAAAAGGCTATTTCTACAGGGAGGAGTTCAGTTGTAAAGTGGTTTTGAGGCGCCCATACAATGCAAATCCCTATAAAACACCCCATTTTAAAAACTGAACCCCTCAAAATATTTAAAACAGCATTTAGGAAGTTTATTAACCCTCTAGGCATTTCACAAGAATTACAGCAAAGTAGGGATGAAATTTACTAATTTCATTTTTTTTGCAGAAATTCATTTCTAATCCTTTTTGTTCTGTAACAGAAGGTTTTACCAGAGAAACGCAACTGAATATTTATTGCCCACATTCTGCGGTTTTTAGAAATATCCCACATGTGGCCCCAGTGTGCCAATTTACGGAAACACAGACCTCCGAAGCAAAGGAGCCCTTTGGGGCCTTCTTTTTACTCTAATATATATTAGGCACCATGTCCAGTTTTAAGAGGTCTTGTGATACCAAAACAGTGAAAACACCCCCAAAAAGACATCATTTGGCAAACTACACCCCTCAAGGAATTTATGAAGGGGTATAGTGAGCATTTTGACCCTACAGTTTTCTGCTGAATTTTGTAGAATGAAGCTGTGAAAATGAAAATCAACATTTTTTCCAATAAAAATATAGACATTTTCAAGGCATAAAGAAGAAAAAAAACTCCCCAACATTTGAAAACCAATTTCTCCCAATTAAGGAAATACCCCATATGTGGTGATAAACTGCTGTTTGGACACACTGCAGGGCTTAGAAAAGGAAGTAGCATAATTTGGCTTTTTGAGCTCAAGTTTTGCTGCAATGATTTTCGGGTGCCATGTCGCATTAGCAAAGCCCCTGAGGGACCAAATCAGTGGAAACCCCCCAAAAAGACACCATTTGGCAAACTACACCCCTCGGTATAGTGAACATTTTGACCCCACAGTTTTTTTGCTGAAATTAGTGGAATGAAGCCGTGAAAATGAAAAATCAACATTTCTTTCTAATAAAATGTCAAAATTTTCTTTTTTTACAAGGCATGAAGGAGAAAGAGCACCCAACATTTGAAAATAAATTTCTCTCGATTACGGCAATACCCCATAAGTGGTCATAAACTGCTGTTTGGACAAACGGCAGGGGTCAAAAAGGGAAGGATCACCATTTGGAGCTCAAATTTAGCTGGAATGGCTTTCGGGTGACATGTAACGTTTGCAAAGTGCCTGCGGGACCAAAATAGTAGGAAACCCCCAAAAGTGGCCCCTTTTGGGAAACTACCCCTAGATAGATTCCTTAAGGGGTGTATAGTAAGCATTTAGACCCCACTGATCTTTTGCAGAATTTATTGGAATTAGGCCGTAAAAATTAATATCAACATATTTCCACTAAAAAGTTAAATATTTTTATTTCCTCAGGGATAAAAGGAGAAAAAGCAGTATCTCCAGAGTACGGAAAAACCCCACGTGGTCAAACTGCTGTTTGGACAAACGGCAGGGCTCAGAAAGGCAGGGGCATTTGGCATGCAGATTTTGCTGGATTGGTTTTTGGGCGCCATGTTGCATTAGCTAAACCTTAAGGTACCAGAATACAGTGGAAGCCCCCAAGAAGTGACCCAATTTTGGAAATAACACCCCTCAAGGCATTTATCATTTGCCTGGACATATGACAGAGCTCAAAAGTGAAGAGCAACATGTGCATTTGAGGTCTATTTTGGTGATTTTCACAGCATTGGACCACAATTGCAGGTCTCTGAGGTCAAATAGTAAAACAAACCCCCAAGTAGTAACCCCCATTTTGGAATCTACACCCCTTAAGGCATTTTAAGGGGTGTAGTGAGCATTTTGCCCCACAGGTGTTTTTTACCATTAATAATTAATGCATAGCGGATGGTGCAAAGTGAAAATTGCAATTTTCCGCCGATATGCCATTTTAGTGAACAGTATGTTGTGCCCAGTTTGTGCCACCGAAGACTAATACCTCGTAAAATGCTAAGCTGGTTCTCCCGGGTATGCCAATGCCATATACGTGGACGTAAACTGCTGTTTGTGCACGCTGTAGGGTTTAGAAGAGAAGGAGCGCCATTTGGCTTTTGCAGCTCAGATTTATCTTGGTAGTAGTAGTTCTGTTTGGGGTTTTGCTGGTATTTCAGTTTATAATGTGGGGTCATATGTAATCTGTGCGGAGAACATCAGGGCATAATAAGAGGGCATAGCAATGGGGTAAATAAATAATGTTTCAGAGATATGTGGCCGATGTCGCACTGATAAACGGCGCCCAATCTTATCTGCTTTTGGACACTGCACATTTTGTGTCGCCATATTCTGAGAGCCAGAACTTTTTTATTTTTCAGTCAAAAAAAGCTGTGTAAGGGCTTGTTTATTGCGGGACGGGTTGTAGTTTTTATTGGTACTATTTTGGGGTACATGCGACTTTATGATCACGTTGTGTGAGGGGTGGTGATAAAAAAAAAAATAGAGATGATGGCATTGTTTTTTATTGTTTTTTTTTTTTTTTGCAGTGTTCACCGTGCGGGAAAAACAACATTAGTTTTATAGATTGGGTCGTCACAGACACGGTTTTACCAAATATGTGTGCTTTTTTAACGGTTTAATTTTTTTCCTATAATAAAAGACTCATTATAGGTAAAAAGTCAGGGTTTGTTTTTATTAACTTGAAACTTAAGATTAAAGAGGCTCTGTCACCCCAGATTTTCAAACCCCTATCTCGTATTGCAGCAGATCGTCGCTGCAATGTAGATTACAGTAACGTTTTGTTTTTTTTCAAAAACGAGCATTTTTGGCCAAGTTATGAGCATTTTTATATTTATGAAAATGAGCCTTTCTTAAGTACAACTGGGCGTGTATTGTATGTGTAACATCTGGGCGTTTTTACTTGTTTTACTAGCTGGGCGTTGTGAATAGAAGTGTATGATGCTGACGAATCAGCATCATCCACTTCTCTTCGTTAACACCCAGCTTCTGGCAGTGCACAGACACACAGCGTGTTCTCGAGAGATCACGCTGTGACGTCACTTCCTGCCCCAGGTCCTGCATCGTGTCGGACGAGCGAGGACACATCGCCACCAGGCGACAGAGGCTACATCGACTTACCTGCAAACGCCGATGCTGCTGCAGAATCAACTGTAGCCTCTGTTGCCTGGTGGCGATGTGTCCTCGCTCGTCCGACACGATGCAGGACCTGGGGCAGGAAGTGAGGTCACAGCGTGATCTCTCGAGAACACGGTGTGTATTTGTGAACTGCCAGAAGCTGGGTGGTAACAAAGAGAGGTGGATGATGCCGATTCGTCAGCATCATACACTTCCATTCACAACGCCCGGATAGTAAAACAAGTAAAAACGCCCAGATGTTACACACACAATACACGCCCACTTGTACTTAACTTTAAACACGCCCAGTTGTACTTAAAGAGACTCTGTCACCACATTATAAGTGCCCTATCTCCTATATAAGGAGATGGGCGCTGTAATGTAGGTGACCGTAATGCTTTTTATTTAAAAAAAACGATCTTTTTTCACAAAGTTAGGAGCGATTTAAGTTTATGCTAATGAGCTTTCTTAATGCCCAAGTGGGCGTACTTTTACTTTCGACCAAGTGGGCGTTGTACAGAGGAGTGCATGACGCTGACCAATCAGCATCATGCACTCCTCTCCATTCATTTACACTGCACTAGCGATATAGATATATCGCTATGTGCAGCCTCATACACAAGCCCTAACATTACTACAGTGTCCTGATAATGAATACACATGACCATCCAGCCTGGACGTCATGTGTACTCAGAATCCTGACACTTCTGACTCTTTTTTGTGAGATTCCAGCAACGGATACGAAATCTCGCGAGATCACGGAGCTAAACAAGATTTGGTTTCACTTGCCGGAATCTCACAAAAAAAAGAGTCAGAAGTGTCAGGATTCTGAGTACACATGACGTCCAGGCTGGATTTCATGTGTATTCATTATCAGGACACTGTAGTAATGTTAGGGCTTGTGTATGTAGCTGCACATAGTGATATATCTATATCGCTAGTGCAGTGTAAATGAATGGAGAGGAGTGCATGATGCTGATTGGTCTGCGTCATGCACTCCTCTGTACAACGCCCACTTGGTCGAAAGTAAAAGTACGCCCACTTGGGCATTAAAAAAAGCTCATTAGCATAAACTTAAATCGCTCCTAACTTTGTGAAAAAAGATCGTTTTTTTACATAAAAAGCATTACTGTCACCTACATTACAGCGCCGATCTCCTTATATAGGAGACAGGGCACTTATAATGTGGTGACAGAGCCTCTTTAAGAAAGGCTCATTTGCATAAATATAAAAATGGTCATAACTTGGCCAAAAATGCTCGTTTAAAAAAAAAAAAAAAACAACGTTACTGTTATCTACATTGCAGCGCCGATCTGCTGCAATACGAGATAGGGGTTTGAAAATCTGGTGACAGAGCCTCTTTAACTTTTGTTTTTACACTTATATTCAACTTTTTTTTTGTCCAACTAGGGGACTTGAGGGCCTGCACCTCTGATCTTTACTCTAATGCAATTCACTACCCACGTAGTGCAATGCATTAGAGCTGTCAGTCATTCACTGACAGCAAGCCTATTAGGTCCCATCTGTGGGCGGGGCCTAATAGACTATCATACGTGGCAGACCAGGATGCCATTATAAGGTCTCGATTGCCATAGCAAGGATCGGCATCGTCACGATCACGTCGTGTCGATGCTGATCTCTACAAACCACTAAGATGCCGCGATTGCTTTTGAATGTGGCATATAAGTGGTTAGTGGCAGGGATCAGCGCTAGCTCCGTTCCCTGCCTTTACAGCACGGTGTTAGCTGTAACATACAGCTGACACCAGCGGCTGATGTCGCAGGCTCAGCTTCTGAGCCTGCGTCATCTTGTTACTGCAGCCGGATGCCTTTTAGGCCCCGCCTCTGGGCAGGACCTAGCAAGCATCCGTTCTGGGCAGACAGGAGGCCATTGTTAAGCTTCCGGTCTGCCGGAGCAGTCATCGGAGCCCCGCAATTTTATTGCAGAGTTCCGATCTGCTTGTAAACACCATAGATGCAGCGCTCAGTTTTGAGGGCTGCAGCTAAAGGGTTAATCGGCCGGATCGGAGGCTAGCTCCGGTCTTGGCCTTGAAGCAGTGATAGCGTTAAACTATCACGGCTTTAAAACTGTCTGCAGACACAGTACCCTGTTAACACGATGAAGTAATAATACGTCAGTTCGCGTTAACAGTCCACCGCCCGTGACGTAATAGTACGTCACAGGGCGTTAAGGGGTTTAGCGCATTTTCATGACATGAACGAGCAGATATCTAACAGAAGGCAGATATCTGTGGAAAAGTTGATCTATCATTGTCAGGTGTAGTCTTGGAAAATCGTTCATGCCAAAGGACAGACCTGCAACCCATCAACAGAAGCCCAGACCAGGCCAAAGATCAATTTGTCATTGTAACTTATGGTATTGTCATCCAGACCAACAACCTTCAAAGACCAACCCAACAAAAACTAATTCCAAAAATGGCCATCTAAAATCACAAATGCATGGCTAGCTTAACCCCTTCACGCACCAAAACGTCCCGTTACGTACTATTGCAGGTGGAGAAGTATGGAGCGCGCTCCATGCGGTGCGGGTGCCAGCTGTGAATCACAGCTGACACCCGGGACTAACGGCCAGGAAGAGCGATCGTGCTGTTCCTGGCCGTTTAACCCCTCAAATGCTGCGGTCAATTGCAACCACAGCATGAGGCGTTGAAAAGAGGGGGCGGCCCCCTTCGACAACTCACCGCCCCCCCCCCCCCAGCAATGGGATCAGGGGCGGCGATGGTTGTCATTAACAGAAGCATGTAAAAAAGAATATACACTGCAATACATTAGTTCCTAGGGGCAATAATAGAATGTGTAAAAAAAAAAAAAGTGAAAACGTTTTTAGTAGTGAAAAAAAATAAAATAATAAAAGTTCCCATTTTCCCATTTTTTCACTAAACTAATGTAAAAAATAGAAAAAGTAAACAAAATTGGTATCACTGCGTCCGTAAAAGTCTGAACTATTACAATATAGTGTTATTTAACGCACACAGTGTACGCCGTAAAAAATAAAACATTTAAAAATGACGCTTTTTTGGATAACTTAGCTATAAAAAATTTTTGGGGATAAAAAACGATCAAAAAGTTGTACGTACCAATAAAAGCTATAGCTCGTCCTGCAAAAAAATAAGCCCTCACACCACTCTATTGGCGGAAAAATAAAGGAGTTATGACTCTTAGAAGAGGGGAGTGAAAAACAAAAAATGGCTCGGACCTTAAAGGAACAGTGTCATCACAAATTATTTTTTCATATGTTAAAGATGTTAGTGCTTTATTAAAAACGTTTATATTTATTTGTGTGTTTGTTTTACTTTTTCTTATTTTTACACTTTTTCTTCCCTATGGGGGCTGCCATTTTTTGTTCCATTTCTGTATGTGTCGATTAACGACACATACAGACATGGAATACGGCAGCCACAGTCCCATAGGGACTGCGAACGGCTCCCGTCCCATCCACTTCTGTGTACGCCGTCTGTGTGGGAACTGCGCATGCGCCGCTCCCACACAGTCCAATTTGAAATTGGCGCCGTCCGGCGCCATTTTCCTGTGGACCGGAAGTCGCGGCCGGACAGTAAGATTACTACTTCCGGTCGCGGCTTCCGGACTTGTGCACTTGGACCAGCGGCAGCAGACGGAGCGGGCCGGAGGGAGCCGCGGCGGCAGAAGCAGGTAAGAGATTTCAATGTATGTTCGTGTTTGTGTGTGTTTACTAGTGTATGTAAACCTACTACACTGTGTGTTAGCTCAAAAAATGGCGACACACAGTGTAGGAGGATAGACCGTTCAAACCCCTCGTTTATCCCGGCACTAGCCAGGATAAAGGAGGGGGGGGATGCTGAGAGCTCACTAGAGCGAGGGCTTTTTACCCAATTTTGCAATGCTGCAATTTTGGGAATAGCTCCATCTAGTGACCAGCAATGGGAAATATTATAAATTAGAATCTAATTTATAATATTTCCTGACTCGTGAAAAAAATAAAAAAAATTTGAACAATGTTTAATCACCTACACACTAAATGTTTAATTAAAAAAAAAAAAAACATGTTTTTCTGGCAACACATTCCCTTTAAAGAGGCTCTGTCACCAGATTTTGCAACCCCTATCTGCTATTGCATGTGATCGGCGCTGCAATGTAGATTACAGTAACGTTTTTATTTTTAAAAAACGAGCATTTTTGGCCAAGTTATGACCATTTTTGTATTTATGCAAATGAGGCTTGCAAAAGTAAAACTGGGCGTGTTTACAGTAAAAGTCCAACTGGGCGTGTATTATGTGCGTACATCGGGGCGTGTTTACTACTTTTACTAGCTGGGCGTTCTGACGAGAAGTATCATCCACTTCTCTTCAGAACGCCCAGCTTCTGGCAGTGCAGACACACAGCGTGTTCTCGAGAGATCACGCTGTGACGTCACTCACTTCCTGCCCCAGGTCCTGCATCGTGTCGGACGAGCGAGGACACATCGGCACCAGAGGCTACAGTTGATTCTGTAGCAGCATCAGCGTTTGCAGGTAAGTAGCTACATCAAACGACAATGTTACAGCAAGAGCTGGAGAGAGAGCGTGTGCGTGCGCACGCTCTCACTCTTCAGCAGTCAGCAGACAAGTACAAGACTGATCTCTTGCGAGAAATGACAGTCTTGTACTTGTTTGCCGAACTGCTAAGGGGACTTGTCACTGCTACAGACAGTGTAAAAGCTAGAGAGAGGAGAGCGTGTGGGGGCGCGTAATGGTGAGGGGACGTGTCACTGCTACAGACAGTGTAAAAGCTAGAGAGAGGAGAGCGCGCATGCTCTCCTCTTCAGCTCTTGCATTGTCCGTAGCAGTGACACGTCCCCTCACCATTACACGTCTCCACACGCTCTCCTCTCTCCAACTCTTGCTGTAAGGGGGAGTACACACAGAGTTTTTTGACACGGAAACCGCGCCAAAAAATGTCCGAAAATGCCTCCCATTGATTTCAATGGGAGGCGGGTTTTTCCCACGAGCGAAAAACCGGCTTGCAGGAAAAATAAGGGACATGCCCTATCTTCGGGCGTTTATGCCTCTGACCTCCCATTGATATGAATGGGAGGCAGAGAAAACTTATTTCGCTGCGTTTTTGCCCGCGGCGCTCATTGGCAGGGGGCGAAAAACTCAGCGCAAATCGGCATGCAGGCAGACGAAAATCTGCCTCAAAACTCCAAACTGAATTTTGAGGCAGATTTTCCTCCTGCAAAAAACTGTGTGTGAACCCAGCCTAACACTGTCCGTAGCGGATTGGACAGTGTCACAGCCATGGTAACACACCCCCTTGCCATTACACGCCCCATTGACAGTTCACAAGGTTATTTAAATATCGGGTGCCAAATAAAATGGCACCGATATCTAAATAACGGAGGAGGGTAGAATTTTTTTTTAAAGTGCCCCAGGGTTTGTGCAGACCTGCCCATTACATGCTGCACATGTATGGGCAGGTGAAAGTTTCTCTTTAAACAAGTGAGAACAGCCCCCACCTTACAAAGTTACAGTTGTCAACAGTCCCTTATTTGCCGGGACTATCCCAAATTTAAAGAGACAATCCCAGCACATTACGGTCCCAGAATGTGTCTTGTCAACTTGAACTGGTGACTGCCGTATTCAATTGCATCTGCGTCCTCAAGATGCAGATACAATTGAATACTATGGCAGAGAAGGGAGCCTGCTCCCTGATCTGCCATTCACTAGAATACAGGCCACATTAGGCCTGCAGCCTATAAACCGCTGACAGGTTCCCTGCACAGGACGCCACTGGATCACACCGGCACACGCAAGGATCCGGTCTCGGCACTTCATAAAGCTGCAAGACTGAGGAGACTGGAGCTCCGTTCTTCGCGGGAACAGGTCTAGGTGAGTATAAGGGTTCTTTATTTGGGGGCTGTGTAGCACTATCTAAAAGGGGCACTGAGTGTGTCACCGTCTACAAGGGGCATTGAGTGTGGCACCACCTACAAGGGGCGCCGAGTGTGGCACCACCTACAAGGGGCGCCGAGTGTGGCACCACCTACAAGGGGCGCCGAGTGTGGCACCACCTACAAGGGGCGCCGAGTGTGGCACCACCTACAAGGGGCGCCGAGTGTGGCACCACCTACAAGGGGCGCCGAGTGTGGCACCACCTACAAGGGGCGCCGAGTGTGGCACCACCTACAAGGGGCGCCGAGTGTGGCACCACCTACAAGGGGCGCCGAGTGTGGCACCACCTACAAGGGGCGCCGAGTGTGGCACCACCTACAAGGGGCGCCGAGTGTGGCACCACCTACAAGGGGCGCCGAGTGTGGCACCACCTACAAGGGGCGCCGAGTGTGGCACCACCTACAAGGGGCGCTGAGTGTGGCACCATCTACGCTGGTTTTTATGCTATCAGTAGTGGTCAGCACATATTGCCTAGCCCTAATAATAAAGTGTGACATCACCTGCCTGTAAACAACCAGATAGCTAAAGAGATACTGGCCACCATAGTAGTCAGCCAAACTAGTGCCGACATTTTTGTTTGTTTATTTGTATACAGAAACTCTGGGAAGAAAGCCACGCCCCATTACGCCCCCCATTTAAACTATGTCCTCATAAGCCACACCCACCCGATAAGCCACACCCTGTGTCCCTGTAAAAAAAAAAAAAAAATTTTGCCAACTATGCATAGAGCCAGCAAACATCAGAAGTGGTAGTTCCAGCGAACCAAGCTGAACCACGTTTCCTAGCTTCAATCCTGTAATACTATTGAGAAAATCTACAGGACTACATGGACCAGCACACAGCACAAAATCTACAGAACTACATGGATCAGCACACAACATAAAATCTACAGAAATGTAAGACCCTCCTTGTCACATCAGAGAGAAACTATAAAACGACTAGTAGCAGCAAGCATGCCAAACTAGATTATGTGTGGAGCTCCAAGCCTCAGCATGTCATAAGCGATAATATACAGAACTACAAATCCCATCAGGCCCTATATTTGTAATGGTCCATCGCTACAAGCCCGACCGAAGCGATAACGGTTCCGGTCTGAGACGATTTTCAGCAAAAAGAAAACCACTCGGTTTCAATTCTTGTAGGTATAACTTACTGCACGCAGCTGTGGACGTCCATGGCCGCGCTCCGATGCTCTTCACTAATACTCGCGGCTCAACATGGCACATAAACCCCTTGTGTTCTCCCTAAACAACTTCAAATTATCCGCGCAAGTTCAAAATGTGCAGCTACCATAGGTGATCCCCTCCAGCCAATGAAATTCAAAGTAGAGCACAGCGGAAGTCGAGCTAACGCGACAGTAACAAAGAGTTATTACTTTCTCGTCGACGCCATTTTTGTTAAGGGCATGGATAATTTGATTTCTTTTAAAAAAAATTTTTTTCCCAAGGCAGAATGTATTATAGTTTCTCGACCTCTTATCTATACTGAAGTCTAGCAAAGGAAAACCTCCTGACTGCCAAATCGTGTCGGAACACAAAACCTAAATCTAATAAACCTGTGACTAAGAAACTGGCAGAATACAAAATCTCTATTGAATCTAATAATATTTTTACCCTCCAGGTTTACCAATTTTAATGTGAAAGTTACAGATTGTAAGCCATTTTATTTTCGGCTGAAATAAAGTTTAAAAAAAAAAAAAAAAAAGGGTCCTATCTTATAGCTTTCTCAGTATGCAGTAGTCATCTGCTTAACCCTTTCTTGCCGCAGCCATTTTTCAAGTTTGTTTTTTCCTCCCCCTTTAGGCCTCATGCACACGGCCGTGCCTGTAATCACTGTTTGCGTTTACGGGAACAGCTGGCTGCGGAGAACCACCCGCATTTTCAGTCCTTGCTCCCATACAAACTATGGGTGTATGGTTCGTAAAAAGCAAAAGATAGGACATGTTCTATCTTTTGCGGAGGCTTTCTACGTCTCGGATGCCTTCCCGCAGATGTACGGGAAAGTGTCCGTGGTCAATAGACGTAAATTGATCCGTAATTGCGGACCGGAAGTACAGTTCGCAATTATGGACGAATTCTACGTTCGTGTGCACCAAAAGACATTATTTATTTATTTTTTTGTCGATAAAGCCATGTGAGTACTTGATTTTTCCAGGACGAGTTGTCGTTTTACATGGCACCATTTATTGTACTGAGAAATTGGAAAAAAAAATATTTGTTGGGTAAAATGGGAAAACTGCGATTCCTCCATTTTTTTTTCTGTGTTTTATCGTGCGGTAAAAACTACATGTTAACTTTATTTTGCGAGTCAATATGATTACGGCGATACCAAATGTATAGAATTTTTTTTATGTTTTACTACTTTTAATTGTAAAAATAAAATTTGTTTCGTGTCGCCTTATTCTAAGAGCCATAACTTTTTTTATTTTTCCATGGATTGAGCGTTTTGGGGTGCAGGAGACTTTTTGATCACTTTTTATTATATTTTTTTGTGGGAGACGAGGTGACCAAACAGCGATTCTGGCGGTTTAATTTTTTGCTTTACAGCGTTCACCATCCGGGTTAAACATTGTTATATTGTGATAGTTTGGACTTTTACGGACGCGGCAATAGCAGTTATGTTGATTTTCATATATTTTTTTTGTATTGCTTTTGGGGAATAATGGGAAAAGGAGGTTTTTGTTTTTTTTGAATGTTTAAGCTTTTTTTGTATTTTTTATATATAAAAAAACCTTCTTGAACGATTTTAAAACTTTTTTTTACTAGTCCCCCTAAGGGACTTGAACCTCCGGCAGGGCTTAATAGGTGTACAAAGATGACAGACCTGAGGGCCTTCATTAGGCCCCCAGGCTGCCATGACGACCATCGGTATCCGATGGCTGGTCAGAGGGGGCTGCCCCTCATTCTAACGGCTTAGATGCCGCGGTCGCTATTGACGGCGGCATTTAAGGGGTTAAACGAGCGGGTACCCACTCGAGTGGCATCTCGCTCGTTACACTGAAGTGCATAGTTGCCAACAGTCCCGAATTTCCTGGGACTGTCCCGAATTTACAAAGCCAAACCCCTGCAAATTACTGTCCTGGATGTGTCCCTGCAACTGCCTTATTCAATTGTATCTGCGTCCATATATGGACAGTGACGTCAGGGGCTCCTCCAGGAGAGGAATCCCCGGCGAGAGTGTGGTCGGCCGCGACCGCAACTTCCTGAACGTCTGCCAGCGTCTCCCTCCCCGGACATACCAACTGGTGCAGTCCTCGACTGTGCGATAGGGTGCATCGTCCCCGGCCTTGAAGGGCCAGCGCGCGCACTCTCTACAAGTTCCCTATCCCCAGAGCACCCTGAACTATAAAAAGGGCTCCACCCTTCCACTCCTTGCCTGAGCATTGTTGTAATGACAGGGATAGGGAAACAGACAAGTGAGCCCTTGTCTACCCGCCACTCAGTCCCTGCCTACTTGCAACGACCCGCCCTAGGCGACGGGGTACAACTGGGCGACGGTCCCTACACTCAATAAGTGCACGACAGACAACAGACAAGGAAACACAGAACAAAGGGAAACGGCGCAGTTGCCCACGGCAACACCGTGAGCAACAAGAGTAGTAAACGAGCCGAGTCAAACCAGGAGTGTACGAGGTACCAAACGCAGAGCAGAAGAGTAGTCAGTAAGCCAGGGACAATACGAAGCAGGGACAAGTAGATCAAGAAGCTGCAGCAGGGCCAGGAAACCAACAGAGAAGAAATCACAAGCAAGGAGGAACAGGAAAGGCAGGTATAAATAGACGGAGGGCGGGAGCTAGCTCCGTCTGGCCAGGCTGTGATAGGCTCTCCCACTCCTAAGCCTGCCATACTGAGTGGTGGAAGATGGAGTCAGTCTCACAGACATAGAAGCAGGTGCAGACTGATTACCTATGGGCATGGATACAGAAGCTGTGCCTGGCAGATCCTTAACAATTGTTGTCGTTTTCCATGTCTGTATTGCAAATAGTCCCTTAGTGTTTTCCTGCTCCCAGTGTTCCCTTGTCCTGCTACCTGTCTCCTGTATCCCGTGCTATGTTTAGTTCCTGAGCCTGTCTAGTGTCGGAGTCGTGTTGTGCCGCCTGCTGGGATACACCACGTCTGCGGTCATCTGCCACTCCTGGTATCATCCGCCACGTCTCGCGCAACCTGCTACGCGTGCTGGAATACACCACGTCTGGTGTCATCTGCCACTCCTGGTACCATCCGCCATGTCTGGCGCAACCTGCCACATCTAGCCCTATGTGTGCCACAGCCCCTGCCGCCGTCTGGACTATCTCAGGTACCCTTGTGCTACGAACCTCTTCCGTAGACTTTGCATAGACTATGAGTTGGCCAGCTGCCTCTCCGCTACGGCGGGGCAGCCTAGTGGGTCCACATCTGCTGGCCAATCTAAGCCCGCAGTTCAGGTGATACAAACGGATATGCGTGACCCACGTGCACGACAGGATCAACTCTTCGCGGCTGTAAACTCCATCGTCGCCCGACTGGATCAACCCTCTGCCTCTCTTCCGGATGCTGCTACCGTTCCAATGCCCATTACTACTCCTGTTTGTTCCGGATCCACAGTTTCGCTGCCTCTTACTCCTCGCTTTGACGGTGACCCTAGAGCCTGTAGAGGGTTCATCAATCAATCAATCAATGTATTATTCATTTTAGAGTACAAGCTCATCTCTTCCCCTCTGATGGGGCCAAGGTAGCGTTCATTATTTCCCTCTCGCTGGTAAGGCCCTTGCATGGGTGAACCCCATCTTGGAACAACAGGGACCTAAATTCTCGGACCTAGCCTTACTCTTACAGACTTTTCGTACTGTATTCGAGGAGCCGGGCCAAACTTCCTCTGCAGTGGCCACTCTGCTAACCCTTAAGTAGGAGGATCCATAGTAGGAGAGTATGCCTTCTCCTTTCGTACCCTGGCAGCAGAGTTGGCATGGAACAATGAGGCTTTGGCGACGACCTTTTGGTAGGGACTGTCCTCACACATCAAAGACGAGCTATCAGCCTGTGATCTTCCCTCTACCCTGGTTGCTCTGATCCTGTTGGCAACTCGGGTCGACATGAGGATCCAGGAACGTCCTCTGGATGTTCGGCGGGAAAGACGTTTCCACAGACTGGTACCCTCGTTCCAGAGACCACTATGCAGGTAGACCGAATCAGACTGTCCGAGCAGATGAAACCGCGCAGACGCTCTTCAGGTCTGTGTCTGTATTGCGGACTTAAGGACCATTTCTTTCCCAATGTCCATAAAAGCCGGGAAACTCCAGCACCTAGGGTTGGTTGGAGAGATTATCCTAGGTGGGATGACGCTAAACGTCAAAGCCTCTCCCATATTATCTATTTCTGTGACCATCGTCTCTGGAGAAATTTTATCCAGCAGGATCTGGTGAATCGTCTACATCTACCCACAGTTCTTCTGGAGAGACCCCTGCCTGTTGCCTCTCTGAATGGACTACCATTGCCTGACTCTATTGTGTCCTTCACTAAACCACTGACGTTACAAATCGGAGATCTTCACTCTGAACAGATCACCTTCTTCGTCCTGCCTAAAGCTACCAACCCTGTCCTGCTGTGCTTGGCTTGATCTACACGCCCCGGTTGTCGACTGGAATTTTAGAGAGGTCCTGCAATGGGGGCCCAGATGCCTTAGCCACTGCTAGTTTTACGGATGTCTTCAGTAAGAGGGAAGCAGAGACTCTTCCTCCTCATCGCATCTACGACTGCTCTGTTGATTTACTCCCTGATGCTTCACCGCCTCGAGGGCGAGTTTATCCTCTTTCCCTGCCAGAGACCCTAGACATGTCCGCCTACGTTAAGGAGAACCTCGAGAGAGGGTTCATCTGAAAATCTTCCTACTCGGCCGGAGCCGGATTCTTCTTCGTGAAGAAGAGGGATGGATCTCTTCGTCCATGTATTGAATACCAGGGTCTGAACCAAATTACAGTTAAAAATAAGTATCCCCTGCCGCTCATCTCAGAACTTTGTGATAGAATTTGTGGGGCCAAGTTCTTCACAAAGCTGGATCTACGCGGAGCATATAATTTGATCCGTATTCGCAAAGGAGACGAATGGAAAACCGCATTTAACACCTGAGACGGCCATTACGAATACCTTGTGATGCCCTTTGGACTGTGTAACGTTCCAGCTGTGTTCCAGGAATTTGTCAATTACATTTTCCATAATCTGTCAAATGTCTGTTGTCACGGCGCGGGGTGTGAACCCACTGGGCCATACCGCGTAGCGGGATAGCAGCTGGCCAAACAGGTACAGTACAAAGTCTATAGTCCAGAAAGGGTACCTGAGGCAATGTAGACAGTAGCGGTGATTCAGGCTGAAGATAAGGCTCCGGCAGTAGACGGGCACCCGGCGGGGTGTGACACATTAGATGCGGCGGAAGACACAACTCAACTTCGACTCCAGGCGGCACAGAGGCATGGTAGCACAGGGTACAAGCAGCAGGAACGGGTAACACTGGGAACTGGAAAACACTAGGAGACCATTTACAAGACAAACTTTAGGTACACATCAACGATAAGGCAAAGATCAAGAGGGCAGAGCCCTTTTTATAGTCCAGCAGCATTCTGGACTGATTGCAGACTTCCTGCAATTGTGCGCGCACTGGCCCTTTAAGGCCATGCACGCGCAGGTGCTCGCGCCCTGCGGCAGACAGTCTCAGATCCAGGAAGTGAGTGCCGGCGTCTCACAGGAGGAAGACGCTGCAGAGAACTCACATGTCCATGGCTGCGGCTGTCGGAGGGTAAGTCAGAACGACGGGCCGCAGCCATAGACATTACAGTTGTGGGGTGGTGTATCTGGACGACATCCTGATTTGATGACACATTGGAAGCACGTTTGCCACGTTCTGTCGCGGTTAAGGGAGAATCACCTTTATGCAAAAATGTAGAAATGTGTGTTCGAGAGAAATTCTCTGCTCTTCCTGGGCTACATTGTATCCTACTGTGGCCTCAAGATGGACCCAGAGAAGGTGAGATCCGTCTTAGAGTGTCCACGCCCAGAGTGGCCACGGCCATGTTTGGCAATTTATCCCGAACTTCTCATCTCTGACTGCTCCAATCTCGGCTCTCAGCATGACGGAGATGAACGCCAAGGTTTGGCCTCCAGAGGTGGAATCAGCATTTACTAAGCTCAAGAGCGCTTTATCCTCAGTATCTGTTCTCCATCACCCTGATGCTTATTGGCTATTCATTCTGGAAGTGGACGCATCATCTGTTGGTGCTGAAGCACTACTATGTCAAAAGATCTCTAAGGGCAAGATGGTGGCCTGTGACTTCTTCACGAAATTATTCTCTCCGGCAGAGCGCAACTATTCCATTGGGGATCGGGAGTTGCTGGCCGTCAAGTTGGCAATAGAGGAATGGAGACACTCGCTGGAGGGCGCGGTTCACCCTATTATCATGTATACGGACCACAAGAACATTATGTACTTACAGTCTGCACAACAACTAAATCCTCGTCGAGCCAGGTGGTCGTTCTTCACTAGATTTCAATTCTTGCTTCACTTCCATCCTGTTGATAAGAATGTGAAGGCTGCCGCCCTGTCTCGATCATTTGAGACTAATGACTCTGAGGAAATTCCTCAATATATTATGTACTCATCTAGGATTATTGTCGCTAGCCCGTTGCAAATTAGAGACATTCCTCCTGGAAAAACTTTTGTCCGCCTTGCAGACAGGAAGAGAATTCTCCGCTGGGGACACAGCTCCAAATTGGCAGGGCACTTAGGTGTTCGAAAGACTCAGGACTTCATAGCCCGTCAGTACTGGTGGCCCACGCTGCCTAAAGATGTCGCGGACTGTCACGGTCTGTGGGTAGATGGACCCACTAGGCTGCACCGCTGTAGCGGGGAGGCAGCTGGCCAAACAGAGTACCCAAGCAATACAAAATCCAGCACTAGGGTTCCTGAATAGTCCAAAAAGTGTCCGAGGCTTTGGCATGAATGGAGATGGCTGCAGCAGGTAATGCCAGACGTGGCGGATGACAGCAGGTGCAGCAAGATGTGCCAGATGTGGCAGACGGCACTGGACGTGGCAGATGCTGATGGACACGACTCCAACACTAACAGGCTCTGGAACAAGGACACAGCACAGGATACAGGGCACGGGTAAACGGAGGAGCAGGATGACACTAAGGGACCATTTGCAAGACTGACAGGGGAACACTAACAACCCCCAGGCAAGGATCAGAAGGGCAGGCCCCTTTTTATAGTCCAGGGAATCATGGGCAGTTGAGACGATGATTCCATTTGTGTGCGCGCTGGCCCTTTAAGGCTGGGATATATCGCTATGGGCTTTAAGGGTATGTTCACACGCCCTATTTACGGACGTAATTCGGGCGTTTTATGCCCATTGAAATCAATGGGGTTACGATGTTCACAGGCTTTTTTTTTACGCGCCGCTGTCAAAAGACGGAGCGTAAAAAGACGCCCCCGTCAAAGACGTGCATGTCACTTCTTGAGACGTAATTGGAGCCGTTTTTCATTGACTCCATTGAAAAACAGCTCCAATAACGTCCGTAATTGATGCCGCGAAAAACGCGAGTATGAGCAATTATGTCTGAAATTCAGGAGCTGTTTTCGCCTGAAAACAGCTCCGTAATTTCAGGCGTATTGGACGCTGCCATGTGAACATACCCTAACACTGACCTTCCTCCCTCCTTCAGCTGGGTGTACTACAATCTGGGTAGTAGTGGATCGTTTCTCTAAAATGGCACATTTTAATCCACTGACTGGCCTCCTGTCTGCTCCTCGCCTGGCAAGTCTGTTTATTTCGCACATCTACCTCTACATATTGTGCTGGAGCGGGGTGTACTGTTTACATCCAAGTTCTGGGGAGCCCTGTGCAAACTGCTAGATGTTAACCCCTTCCCGCCGCAGCCCTTTTTCAGATTTTCATTTTCGTTTTTTCCTCCCCACATTCCAGAAGCCATAACGTCTTTATTTTTCCGTCGATATAGTACTATGGGGGCTTGATTTTTGCGGGACGAGTTGTAGTTTTTTGTAGCACCATTTATATTGCCGTATAATGTACTAGGAAACGGGAAAAAAAATATTTGTGGGGTAGAAAATGAAAAAAAAACAGCGATTCCTCCATGGTTTTTCACCCGCCGTTTTTACGGAATTCACTGTTCAATTAAAACAACATGTTAAATTTGATCTGCAGGTCAATACGATTACGGCGATACCAAATATGTATAGTTTTTTCTATATTTTACTACTTTTACAAGTAAAAACCTAAGTGTAAAAATGAAAATTTATTTTGCGTCGCCAAATTCCGGGAGCCATAAGTTTTTTTATTTTTCCGTCGATTAAGTGGTATGGAGCTTATTTTTTGCGGGATAAGCTGTCGTTTTTAATAATACAATTTTTGTGTAAATGCGACGGTTTGATCGCTTTTTATTTCATTTTTTACGGGAGATTAGGTGACAAAAAAATAGACAATCTGGCGTTTACAATTTTTTTTTTTTAATGGCGTTCACCGTGCGGTTTAAATAATGATATATTACAATAGTTCAGACTTTTACGGACGCGGTGATACCAATTATGTTTATTTATTTGGTTTTTTAATATGCTCTATGGGAAAAATGGCAAAAGGTTTTTTTTTTTAACTTTACATTTTTTTTTTTACACAAAAAAATCCTTTTATTTAACTCATTTTCACTTTTTTTATTAGTCCCCCTGGGGTACTTCAACCAGCGATCATTAGATCGCTTGCACGATATACTGCAATACTAATGTATTGCAGTATATCGTGATTCTGACAGTCATCTATTAAGCCCTGCCAGAGGCAGGGCTTAATAGGTGTACGAAGATGGCGGACCTGGGGGCGTTCATTAAGCCCCCAAGCAGCCATAGCAACCATCGCAACCATACAGCCGACACCGGCATCGTATGGAGCGAGCTCACTGCGTGAGCCCGCTCCATTCTTCCCCTACCCGACTTTGGCGTATGGATACGTCAAATGTCGGGAAGGGGTTAAACTGGGCTTTTCTTCTGCCTCCCACCCTCTGTCCAACGGTTACGTGGAGAGGACCAACCAAATTTTAGAGAATTATTTTCGTCATTTTGTTTCCGCCCAACATGACAATTGGAAACAACTCCTGCCTTGGGTGGAATTCTTGTACAACAATCACACAAGTGAGTCTACTGCCTCATCTCCTTTCTACATTGTGTACAGCCAGTATCCTCGAGTTCCTCTTCCTGTGCCAGCAATGACTCAAGTACCGGCAGATAACTTTTATTTTGGCTCTTTTATTCACATCCTGGCAGCAAACTAAGGCTGGGTTCACACGACCTATGTTCAGACGTAAACGAGGCGTATTATGCCTCGTTTTACGTCTGAAAATACGGCTACAATACGTTGGCAAATATCTGCCGATTCATTTGAATGGGTTTGCCGACGTACTGTCCAAGAAGAGGGGAGGGTACTGTTAGGGTATGTGCACACACACTAATTACGTCCGTAATATACGGACGTATTTCGGCCGCAAGTACCGGACCGAGCACAGTGCAGGGAGCCGGGCTCCTAGTATCATACTTATGTACGACGCTAGGAGTCCCTGCCTCGCTGCAGGACAACTGTCCCGTACTGTAATCATGTTTTCAGTACGGGACAGAAGTTCCACGGAGAGGCAGGGACTCCTAGCGTTGTACATAACTATGATGCTAGGAGCCCGGCTCCCTGCACTGTGTTCGGTCCGGGACTTGCGGCCGAAATACGTCCGTCACTTACGGACGTAATTAGTGTGTGTGCACATACCCTTATGACTTCGGTCTCTGACAGCTGCCGCTCACCTTTGCCGAACGGCTGCGAACGCAACTTCCTGACCTTCTGCCAGCGTCTCCCTTCCCGGAAACGCCAGCTGGTGCAGCCTTCCCGTCCTGGAATGTGTCATAGGGTGCGTGCTCGTCCCAAGCCTTAAAGGGCAGAGCACCCTGGAATATATTAAAAAGGGCTCCGCCCTTCCACTCCTTGCCTGAGCGTTGTAGTTTTCCCATTGCAAATGGTCCCTTAGTGTTTTCCTGCTCCCAGTGTTCCATGCCCTGCTACCTGTCACCTGTATCCTGTGCTGTGTTTAGTTCCTGAGTCTGTCTATTGTCGGAGTCGTGTTGTGCCGCCGCTGGGATACACCACGTCTGGTGTCATCTGCCACTCCTGGTGCCATCCGTCACGTCTTGCGCAACCTGTCATGCCTGCTGGAATACACCACGTCTGGTGTCATCTGCCACTCCTGGTGCTATCCGCTACGTCTGGCGCAACATGGCCCCATCTATGCCAGAGCTTGTGCCGCCGTCTGGACGATCTCAGGTACCCTTGTGCTACGAACCTCTTCCATAGACTTTGCATAGACAGTGAGTTGGCCAGCTGCCTCTCCGCTACGGCGGAGCGGCCTAGTGGGTCCACATACCCCTAGATCATGACAGGCACCATCTACTGAGGGCACTGTAGCACCATCTACAGAGGGCACTGTAGCACCATCTACAGAGGGCACTGTAGCACCATCTACAGAGGGCACTGTAGCACCATCTACAGAGGGCACTGTAGCACCATCTACAGAGGGCACTGGCATTATCTACAGGGGGCACTGTGGCATTATCTACAGGGGGCACTGTGGCATTATCTACAGGGGGCACTGTGGCATTATCTACAGGGGCACTGTGGCATTATCTACAGGGAGCACTGTGGCAATATCTACAGGGGGCACTGGGGCAATATCTACAGAGGGCACTGGGGCAATATCTACAGAGGGCACTGGGGCAATATCTACAGAGGGCACTGGGGCAATATCTACAGAGGGCACTGGGGCAATATCTACAGAGGGCACTGGGGCAATATCTACAGAGGGCACTGGGGCACTCTCTAAAAAGTGGCTGTGTGTAACCATCTACAAGGGGCTGTGTGGCTCTATCTACAGGGGCATGTGGCACTATCTACAGAAGGCACTGTGGCATTATCAGGAAGTAGTATGCAGCAATATCTAGAGGGGGCAGTGTGTGGCATCATCTACAGGGGGTGGCAATATCTACAGGGAGCAATGTGGCACTATTTACTGGGGGCAATGTGGGGCACCATCTACAAGGGGAACGGAGTGTGGCAATATCTACACTGTTTTTTTTACGCTACCAGTAGTGGTCTGCACATATTACCTAGCCCTAGTTATGAAGTGAGATATCACCTGCCTGTATACAACCGGTAACCAGAGAGAGATACTGGCCACCATAAGGGTCAATTCACACGTAGCGTAAATACTCCGGTTTTCCTGCAATGGAATTCGTTGCGGAGAATACGCAGCAAATACAATAGCAGCAAAGTGGATGAGATAAAACAAATCTCATCTACAGGCTGCATAAATACTGAGCGGAAAAAACGCTCAGAATTTTACCTGTGGTGCGCAATTTCATTCCGCAGCATGTCAATTGTTTTTGCATAATTGCTGCTTATTTGTTGCGGGTTTTCCCCATTGAATTCAATGGGGAGGTAAAACCCGCAACAGATAGCAGTTGTTGCATTTTTTGCGGGGGGTTCGCATCGATTCTGCTGCTAAAAACTCAACTCAGAAAAAATCTTATACTTAACCAGGAGTCTGTGTTTCTTCCTCCAGGCCTGCCTCCTGGGATGACGTTTCATCCCATGTGACTGCTGTAGCCAATCACAGGCTGTAACGGCGGTGTTAAGTGCTGCAGTTTTCCACAGAGGACTTTCCAGGTGAAAAATTGCACCACAGTTTGATGTGGTTTTTCACCTGGAATTCCTTGTGGCGCACAGGGCGGATCAGCTGCATTCTTTTACGCAGCGTATCTGCCCCATGTGAACTCAGCCTAATAATTGTCAGCCAAACTAGTACAGAAATTAGTGTTTGTTTATTTCTATGCAGAAATTCTGGAAAGAAAGCCATGCCCATTAGCCACTCCCACCAGATAAGCCATGCCCCTATAAGACACAACCACCAAAGAAGCCACACCCTGGGTGTCCCCGGTAAAAAAATAGAAAGTTTGGCAACTATGAAAGTGTCGGCTGTAAGATACAGCCGACACGCTCGTTCTATGTAGTGGGCGCAGCCTGTGAGACCGCTCCATACTCCCCCCACCAGACCTCTTAAGAGAATGTTGGGAAGGGGTTAAGGCCTTGTTCACAAAGTGCAGATTTGCTGCAGATTTTACCAGTATTTTTCAAGACAAAAACAGGAACTGAGCCTAATCAGAAAAAATATGTCAAGGAACACCTTATAGATCTGCTCTCCTGGACCCAATTCTGGTTGGGGCTTAAAAAAAGCAGGCAAAATCTGCAGCCAATCCGCATTGTGTGAACCACGCCAAGCATGTTAAACGCTGACTGACTCCTAATTCCAGATTTTCATATATCATTAGATTTACTCCATATGTTGTGTTACTACAGGGCTCAGTGGCTTCTGACGTGCTAGTGCCTCTTCAATTCAGATAAAGCTCCTTCGCTGGGCTCAGGGATTCTTCACTACAGTCACAACATCTGTTAAACAAATATAGACCTGGAGTCCCAGCTATTGGAAAAGATAAACGCGAGCTGTGATCAGCACTCTTTATTGCAGGTGCTTCACTTGCTTACTTTCAAGAACATTGGGATCATTGACACACTTTGTGCAAAAATGACGTACATGTACTTCATAGCGGGAGGGGAGAAATATGGAGCAGGCACAAGCCCTCACACTGCTCCATCGATGGAAAAATAGAAAAGTTATGGCTCTCAGTGTACAGCAAGTTTTCTTATTTTAAAAGTAGTAAAACATAAAAAAAAACTACATTCATTTGGTATCACCGTAATCATACTGAGCTGCAGAAAGTTAACATGTCGTTTTTACCACACCATGAATGTCGTAAAATAAAAACCCCAAAAACTTTTGGGGAATTTTTTTTTTCCAATCTACACAAAATGTAGAGTTAGGTCGCTATCGCCAAAGACTTAACGCAATCCAATGCACAGTTACGATGGAGGATTAACTGGTCACACAATAAGGGGGCTTGTCCACACGTAACGGAGTTGCTGCAGAAAATTTCCGCAGCAATTCCGATGAACAAAGCAGACTTTCCGCTGTGGCAAAAAGGCAAAATTTCCGGTATTTTTGACTGCAGAAAATGGTGCGCATTATGCTGTGTTTTTCACAATGCTGGGAGATGGTGACATCCCTGAAAAACGCAGCAATTCAGTCCACTTTCCGCAGCAGGAATTGACATGTTGCGGTACAAAAAATACGCATCACAGGTCACTTTGCTACTGTATTCTGCAGCGTTTTTTCCATCCGCAATTCTGGATGGAAAAAACGCAGCAAGTCCGCTACGTATGATTACGGTGATACCAAATTAATGTCGTTTCTGGGCGGAATTTCGGCCGGAAAGAACGGAGCAGAATACAGTAGCAACATAGTTGATGAGATTTAACAAATCTCATCCACATGCCGCGTAAAATTTCCGAGCCGAAAATTGACCTGTGGTGCGTATTTTTCGGACCGCAGCATGTCAATTCCTGCTACGGAAAGTGTGCAGAATTGCTGCGTTTTTTTATAGAAGACTTCTCCATCTCCTTATATTGGGAAAAATTCAGCAATTTACGCACCATTTTCTGCTTCAAAAACAGCAGGAAATGGTGTGTTTTTGCCGCAGCGGAAAGCCTTTGACTTTCAACAGAATTTCTGCAGAAATTTTACGTTGTGTGTGGACAAGCCCTTACTCATCGTCCAGGGGGCCATCACGCCTCCCCTTGCCCGCTTCGGCAATTGTAGCTGCCAAAACCAATTACATGGCACACCGTAAAATGGTAGTGACAGCACCAATTCATACCATGTATTTATGCCAGGTGGTGCCATCTCCACAATCGCTACATTTGATCGGTCTGTACAGACCAACCAATTTTAGCCATGGTGGCTGTTTTAAAATAACGGTACCCGTTGTTCCTCCTTCATTCCAGTTAGGAACAGCGAGCAGAGCGGGTGCAAACCTGGCCTGTGCCATACTGACCCTTGCTGAGGCCTCCTCTGTGCTGGCGATCGCCCTGGAGCCTCATCATACTGTGTAATCACTCACTGTGTGTGAGTGATCATCACTAACAACTGTGCTGCTGCAGCTGATTTTTCTTTTTGTAGCAGCACCTGTGTTCAGGACAGTTTTAACATAATGGTGGACCCAGTGCAAAGATGTCATGAGTGGACGTTTCAAGCAAGAGGTAAAATAATGCTCCTGTAGTACCCCCCCCCCCCCCACACAGTATATAATGCCCCCACAGTGACTGTCACACACAGTATAACCGCCTTCGCACGTGACTGAGATCAGACCGTGAAAAACGGTCCGTGTGTCGGACGGATTTTCCGGCCGGACCACGATACAGGTGATCGGGACTCCTGGCATCATAGACCTTTCTAATGCTAGGAGTCTCTGCCTCCCCACGGAACTGCTGTTCTGTACTGAATAACATGATACAGTACGGAACAGCAGTTCCGTGTGGAGGCGGAGACTACAAGCATTAGAAATGTTTATGATGCCAGGAGTCCCGTTCACCTGTACCGTGGTCGGGCCGGAAAATCCGTCCGACACACGGACAGTTTTTCACGGCTCGATGTCGGTCGTGTGCAAGATCTGTAAAGCCCCCAAAGTCCCTCCTTAAATAATAAAATAAATACTCATCTAGCCTCGTTCCCACAACAAATGGAGGAGATCACTCGTCAGGCCTCCTCTGGTCTGGTCTATGTGTGGCTCGTCGCGACGACCATGGTACCTGTCAGCGCTAAGCCAGTCACAGCAGACCTCACAGGGTAAATAACGGCTCCCTGCTCTGCCATTGTATTTCCAGCGCCAAGTCCCGTCAAGAATGGCGGTGCAGGGAGCCGAGGGCTCCTTGGTCCTTTATTGTTTTCAACTGTATCCGTGTCCTGAGAATGCTGATACCGTTGAAAATGGTGACGCTGCAAGTGGGCCTAGCTCCCAGGGGGCCCGATGCAAGTGCACTGCTTTCCCTATCTTAAAGCGGCCTTGCCTATGTTCTGTCCCTAAGTTTCCCTGTCCCAGTCGTCCCTCCCTTTGTACAATCTGTGGTCACTGATCGGCATTCGTGCTCAATCTTTGTCACAGGATCCTTGTGTCCGCACTGTGTCCACTGAAGATGATTCGTGACCCTCATCCCTGATCAGGATCTGTGGTCATTTTTTTTGACACAGGGTTTTTATGGCTTTTATTTAATTAATTTTTTTTTTCATTTTTCTACCCACAGCATTTCTCAGTATGTGTCCTGCGGCCACTGAGCACTCATCAGTGATTTCCATCCTGAACAGTATGGGTAAGGCCACACGGTGCGGTCACGGTACGTTTATGTTGCGTTTTTAAACTGCAGCAAGTCATTTTTCAATACAAGTCAAGGTTGACATTTTGGTTATGGACAGACTGCTGCTATTATATTACAATGTGTTTTTAGTGCAGTTAACGGCATCTTCATAATGTCCGACCGCATGCAGTTAATGACCGCGCTGCCAAAGTTGTTGCTGAACTGCTTGCGTTTTTTTGATAACCGTTCTGCAATGCATTGTAATGAACTATATACAGGAAGCACCTAACAAACTTCAACACGGGTGAAAACTATGTCCCTCAATTATATCCTTTAAAAACGCAACAGAACTGCAGCATTAGGGCGGATTTACACAAACGTGATTTATGTCCGTGCAATCCGCGTGATTTTCACGCGGGTCGCACGCACCTATGCAAGTCTATGGGGCAGTGCAGACTGTCCGTGATTTTTGCACAGCGTGAGTCCGCTGCGTAAAACTCACGACAGGTTCTATATTTCAGCGTTTTTCGCTCATCACGCACCCATTGAAGTCAATGGGTGCGTGAAAATCATGCGCACCACACGGAAGCACTTCCGTGGGACGAGCGTTATTCGCGCAACAGCAGTAAAAAAATGAATGTAAACAGAAAACCACCACATGCTTTTCTGTTTACAAACATCCAAATGGAGTGTCATAATGATGGCGGCTGCGCGAAAAGCACGCAGCCGCGCACCATATGAACATGACACACGGAGCTGTCAGGTGCCTTTTGCGCATGCAAAACGTTGCGTTTTTTGCGTGCGCAAAACGCACACATTCGTGTAAATCCGCCTTTACAGAGATAAGAACGCATGCAGCTGACCGCATGCAGTTTTCAAATGCAACAAAACTGCGTCAACGACTCACCGTGTGGCCTTACCCTAAATGTGCTAATTTTTCGGTGCAGATTTTAGTTTTTGGTCTGTTTTTATTTTTATACTGCACCATCTCCCTGTGTGCAACCTGCGGCCAATAATTGGCCTGTCAGCACTCGTTTGTTTATTTTTGGCTTTTCTTATATACTGTGAGTGTGGTCCTACATGTGGTCGGGCATATTCATCACTACTGGCCATATGCAATGCATTAGGTGTTTTTGTGTGTATAATTGTTGCTACTCTTTTCTTTATAGTACCTGCATAGGTAGGTCGTTAGGGAAGTGGACGTTTTGGTTAGCTGATGTCCCTCTTGTAAAAATAAATAAAATTATACAGCATTTTAGAAAGTTTTAGCTATCATTTTTTTCTACAGTTAGTGTCAATTTACTGTAGTATATTTTTTATACTACAGTGTTTTGTTTTTTATACTAATATACAGCATTACATTTAGCGTCAGTTAGGCTTCGTTCACATCTGCATCGGGCTTCCGTTCATGTGTTCTGTCAGACCTTTTCATCAGGGGAACACATGAATCGAAACCAAACGGAATCCATAGCTTCTGTTTTCATTACCATTGATTTCAAAAGGTAATGCTTCCATTGCGAATGGTTTCTGTTTGTCTCCGTTCAGTAAGGTGTCTTTTTTTGGCGGAACCAATGGCTTAGTCGACCGCGCTATTGATTCCGGCAAAAAAGCAGAAACCTTACGGGACGGAGACGAACGGTCTGGAAAAGTCAAACGGAAACCATAGCTTCCATTTTCATTACCATTGATTTCAATGGTAATGGTAATGCTTCAGTTGCAAATGGTTTCCGTTTGCCTTTTCGTTCATGGGTTCCCCTGATGGAAAGGTCTGACAGAACCCATGAACGGAAGCCCGACGCAGATGTGAACTCAGTCTTAGTGATACCGTAGCTTTACAGTTTTAATCTAAATTTACTCTAGTATATTTTTTATACTACATTTTTTTTATTACTAATATATCGCATTACAGGTTTAATGTCTGATAGTAACAGATGTTCAGATTTTTTTTTTTACTGAAGTTCTTCACCAAATTTTAGGTCTCGTAGCTTTACCGTTTTAATCTAAATTTATTGTAGTACAAATACATACTAACTAATGTACTAATATATAGCGTTACAAGTTTATCGTCAGTTAGTGACGGACATTCAGTTTTGTTTTTACTGAGATTCGTTCACTAAACTTTAGATACTGTAGCTTTAAAGTTTGCTTTATGGTCCGCAATTACGGATGATTTTATGGTCATATGCATGGGGCCTGGTTTTTACAGTTTTATATTGGCGTAATTATTATTTATTTCTTTTTTTTACTGAAATTTATTCATTAAATTTTATATACTAAATTTTTATCTTCTTCTCTACTCCTTTTCTTCTTTTTTTATTTTCTTCTTATATTCTTCACACATTTTTATATACAGTTAAAAATAAATTTCATATACAAGTGTTCAAACATTACACAACCCCATATAAAAATGCCCCAATAATCCCGAAGCGTCTGTTCAAAACAGGAGGCATGCGCCCTCCAGGCCTCTGACACCGATATGGCCAGCAAGGGAGAAGTGAAATATACCCCATTCCTCTTGTCCTCCTCCTTATCAACCTCGTCTAGTGATGAGGAACCCCTGCAAAGGTGCCTCAGGTCAACAGCTGAGGAAACCCCCCAGGTGAGTGATCCTTTGTGGAACCCACCCCCCGAGAATTATGAGCCTTAAAGGGAACCTGTCACCAGCATTTTAGCTATAAAGCCAGCAATACCTGGTGAAAGCGGGTGAAAAATCATTGTCCTCTAAGCTATAAATATGTTCTAAGTAAGCTCTGTACCTTTAGTATTCAGTTTTTCAGTGGTCCCACGCCGTATGCAAATGAGCAGAAAAGAGTCAAATCTTCATCTGAAAAGAGTCAGATTTTCATTCCTCCAGCATCTCAGAGTGAACTCCACCTCCTTCTTTTTGATTGACAGCTCCTTAGCCAGTCAGGGCAGGACAGGTGGCAGCGGTGGGCGGGGTTAGGAAGCTGCGTCCCAGAGGGAAAAATAATTACCATAAAAGGCGGGAAAAGTTTAAACTACTACATTTACCGACAGAGGAGGACTTCAGGAAAGAAGAGAACAGGAACGAACTCTGGACAGCTGCGGCCATTGAGGGGTCAGGCTAGTTTAACAGGTAAGATGTTGATGACAGGATCCCTTTAAGGACCTTTTACACCTGCCGAAATTTGGCCGGTGCACGAGTGCCAATCAACGAGACATCGTTGATCGGTGCTCGTTTTCTCTTGTCGCACGGAGCTATGTATGGGTACAAAGGGAGATGTGCTGCCGACAACGATAATATTTAACTTTTTTAAAACTATACGACCAGCAGATGATCGAGCGTTTGCTCGTTCATCTGCTGATCGCTGCCCCGTTTACACAGGGCAATTATTGGGAACGAGCGTTCTACGAACGCTTGTCTGCCGAATAATTGCCCAGTGTAAAAGGCCCTTAGATTCCTGATTTCATGGGAAGCTCACTGCATGCCTCACGGAAATAGATTTTTTTTAAAGGTTTTTTTCTGTAAGGATTTTGTGAATTTAATGGTGGTCCAGACCATTTTATGCCCAATAGTTTATTGCCCACAACCTGACATCATATCCTAGACCCTTCAGTTGGACCCCCGTAGATGCAGTAGAGATGATTACTGTCACGGAGGGTCTGTGGACCCACTGGGCCGTATTGCCTTGATTGGTAAGGCAGCTGGCCAACAGGGAGCAGGTGAGAGTCTATAGGTCTCTGGCAGCTCAGACAGCAGCAGGACAGGTTTGGCAGGGACTAGGTAGCAGGCGGACGTCAAGCGACGTGGAGCAGGTCAGACGTGGATGCAACACAGGACGACTTTGGCACAGCTCAGTGCTAGACCAGGGATGTATGGATTGCTAGGAACAGGAACTGGAAACCAGTATGGGGACAGGGACTGGAACAGGAAACACACTAGGAGGCCATCACATAGACAAACTAGGGAACACAACAACGCTCAGGCATAGAACTAGGGGGCTGGACCCCTCTTATAGTCCAGGGTACTCACGGGTCAAAGTTCATCAACTAGGTCCTACGGCATCCGGCTGAGGTAAGTGGGCGTGAGTGCTGGCGTCTCCTGAGGAGGAGGCTGGGGCAAGCGCCTGCCGACTCGTGGATGCGGCTGTCAGGGGGAGGTTGGAGCTGACAGCCCGCAGCCACAGACATTACAATTACATTTTGGGGCCTTGAGCTGCATATGTGGCTAGTAAAGAAGCTAAATATTAGGCAATACTGGACTAAATATATTTTTGTATAATTTAGCGCATGGCGATGACCCGTACACACATTTACGCTATTCTACAATTTTTGCATTATCAAATAAGTCCAACGATACAAAATACAAAATGTGTACACTTAGAAAATTACAAAACATTGCAATCAAGGACAATGAAGGTATTCAAAATCAAAATCATTGGGGGGGGGGGGAAAGGGAGGGAGGGAAGGAAACAAGGATAAACACCAAGGAAATTTCTGTACATCCAATAGCATGTTAAAAATAACACTGACAATAATAACAAAGGCCAAAGTTCCAAGCGTGTGACTTCAACAAGGGAACATATCCGTCCACATGTGCCATTCGGCTTTAAAACTACCCATCCTGTTCTGTTGGAGTGAAAAAAGTCTCTCATACACACAATGTGACGAAACTCTATCAATAACCTCCCGCAAATAAGGAGCCATGTCAGACTTCCATTTTTTAGCCAGCAAAAGTTTAACCGAAAGGCAAACATGGCAGAAAAGGAGCTCTGTGAGCTGGCAAAACTGCTACCATATTTAAGGACAGAAGAGCCATAGCCTCTGTAAAGGATCTGCCAGACACAGCTTCTGTGTCAACGCCTGTGGTTAATCAGTCTGCACCTGCTCCTAGGTCTGATAGAGTGACTTGATCTGCTACCACTCAGGCTGGGAGGCTGAGGAGTGGGAGAACCTATCACAGCCTGGCCAGACGGTTCCAGCTCCCACCCTCGGTCTATGTATACCTTAATTTGCTTCTTGTCTTTGCCTGTGATTCTATCTTGTTTCCTGGCTCTGCTGTTCCTGCTATTACTATTGACCTCTGCTTCATTTTGACCCTGGCTTTACTGACTACTCTCCTGCTCTGCGTTTGGCACCACGTACACTCCTGGTTTGACTCGGCTCGTTCACTACTCTTGTTGCTCACAGTGTTGCCGTGGGCAACTGCCCCATTTCCCTTAGCATCTGTGTACCCTTGTCTGTTTGTCTGTCGTGCACATATTGAGCATAGGGACCGTCGCCCAGTTGTACGCCGTCGCCTAGGACGGGCCGTGCAAGTAGGCAGGGACTGAGGGGCGGGTAAATTAGGGCTCGCCTGTCTGTCTCCCTACCCCGACATTACAATAGCACCATTAGTCTTGGTAGTATTTGACCCTATTAGCCTGGGAATTGTATAGCAATCATTATACTTATAATACATGAGTAATTTTAGTGTGTTCACCAGGGAACGTACCTAGGATAAAAAAAAAGTATGTAAATTCTTTGGACGTTGTGGTTTTATTTGAGCATTTTATTTCAATATATCAGGCTCTGTTTACATCTGCGTTGGAGAATTAGACGCTATTTTGTATGGCAAAATTACGTAAACCATGACAGAAGCCCGATGGAAACCATTAAAGGAGTATTCCCAGAATAGACAATTATCACCTATAAGAATGACGGAAACAGCCGAGTTCTGTACTTGGCTGTTTCCATTATTCCCATAGATATTGATTGGAGCGGTGGCTGCATTCTCCACCGGTGCTATATTCAAGTTCCTCCACACTGCGGGAAGTGTATTGTGGAGGACCTGGGGCTTCAGCATCCCCCATCTCACGATCGGCGGGGCTACCAGCGATCATTTATCACCTATTCTGTGGATAGGTGACAATTGTAGTTTCTGGTACAACCCATTTCAAGTAAATAGAACAGACTCAGCACTTATGTTAGGCTTCATTCACACCTGCGCTAGGGTCCCGTTCCAACTGAGCTTTCTATCGGAATGGGGACCCTGACTGACACAAACGGAAACCAAAGGTGCCAATGGTTTCCGTTGTGCAAGGGTTCCGTCGTTTTGACGGAATCAATAGCGTAGTCAACGATGGAACTCCTGCACAACTGAGACAAATGGAAGCCCTTGTCACCAATGGTCCCGTTCCAACGGAAAGCTCCGACGGAACGGGACCCTAGTGCAGATGTGAACAGAGCCTAAACCAGTAGACTGCAACCTGTTGCTCTCCAGCTGTTGAAAAACGACAACTCTCAGCATTCCCTGACAGCCACAAGTTGCAGACCACGGCTATAAAGTACATGCATTATAACAGGTGTGATCTTGGATTTCTGATCCTATTCTGAAGTGATCCTGGCAGTTTTATTTTTAAAGTGTTGCCAACCATGTAGTCACTAAGATGATCAACCATTGGGGTCTGCGATTCCTAGTTTTATGAGTGATCACACAGAGCGCTTCCCGGACGTGAAATGAATGGAAGTGCCGCTTGTAGCAGGGCGCGAACTTCTTCCTTTCCTATAAACAGACCCGCTCGGGGGCGCGCATACTACCGGATGCGCGCATGATCCTACACACAGCCCTGAGAAAGGGGCTGGAGGTGTACAGAGCAGCAGCACGGAGGCCGGGAGCACTGGAGAGAAAGACACTACCGGGATAACCGCTCAGATCTACGGTCACTTATTCCTGCACACAATATGGAGAGAGATGAGGCGGATGTGAGTTCCTTGTCCAGATTCTTGGACGGAGAGTTCTGGGGAATGAAGAATGAGCTGAGAAGACAGATCGCGGGGAGCCCTCTCTTCCAGCAGAGGTATGGGCTGGCAGCCGGGGTTCCAGGGGTCAGGGTTTAGTGCCGTGTGGTGCCCACCGTGGGCCTGTCATGCTCAACATTGCCGATTACAGGTGTATGCGGAGGACCTGCCATCCTGGAGGTGGGCACTCCTCCCCTCTCCAGCTGGAAGTACAGGTGTCAGCAGCAGACTGTCAGCGCACCCTGGGGCATTGATTCCAGCTGTGTGCCTGTATCTTCCTGACAGCTGTCTAATAGGCACTGACTTGAGGAGCTTCTCCATATTGCTTCAAGGAGATACAGACAGCAGTGGTATCAGGACAGTCACATGTGATGAAGAAACTAGTAGAGAAATGTAAACGAATTAACCATTTGGAGCATCTTTTTTTCTTTTTGTCCCTTTTTTTTTTTAATCCTCCTAGAAATTTTTGAATAACTTCACAAATTAGCATTATCGCTCCTCTTGTCAAATGGCTGTGTCCCTGCACAGTCTGCTACTGTCAGCACTGATTGGATGGTGTAGGGAGACAGCTCCATCTGGGGGGCACCCAGTTGTCAATTTATTCATACATTTCTAGGAGGAATAACTGAGGTACAACGAAAAGAATAGATGCTCCAGAATGAATGTTTCCCTTTGAAAAGCCCTTTTCAGTTTAAGGCTGGCTCAGCGATCCACTGATTACCACAGGTCCAGCTTTAGAAACCCTCGATAATCCGCTGTGGCATTACCAGGGGAGTTGGGACCAGCCTTTAATTTCAGCCTTTTCATGGGAAATCTAGTATTACATGCCGGACATTGAAATAAATGACTGACCATGTAATACATGGATGGACCATGTCCACCAGAGAGAAACTTTGTTAGCAGCTCACCTAATAAACCAAGTTTAATACGCTTTCTTGGTACTGAAAACCACCCATCCCCAAAATTACTTTGATTGCACTCCTTTGAATCCACTCTAGTTCTGCTATGTCCTTCTTATACACAGGTGCCAAAAATTGTACACCGTATTCCGTTTGTAGTCTGACTTGTGATTGGTATAGGCGCAAAACAATATTCTTGCCATGTGCAATAATGCCTCTATTTGATGTATCCTATGATTTTATTTGCCTTGGCAGCAGCTGCCTGGCACTGGTTGCTTTAGTTACGTTTACTGTCCAATATCCCCTTTAATCATGGGAAAACCCCTTTAAGTCCCCAAATCTCCAATTAAGGCATATGGGAGGCTGGGTTGGCCACATGCGGTACCCCTTAGGCCCCCAATTTGGTGTACTGTAATACAGTGTACAAATTACCTTACCGCACAGTGTGTGCATAAGTAGCAGTGCCACACAATGTAGATACCACCCTACAGTGCTCAAATAATACAGACAGACATGTACATCTCATAGAATCCAACAGTTCTTTAAAGTGGCTAAATAATTCTGCTATATGATTAAAATTAAGATTTCTGGTAGTTGCAAGCCTATGGTGCCAGGCTACCAGTGGCACCCCCTACACCTGGGTTGGTTCATGCACCTGTGCATCTGCCCAAGTCGCAGAACCCTAAGGCCGGCCCTAGAGGGAGCTCCCCTGCTTGGGACTACCAGTTTGTAGCCACCACAGAGTGGCCTTTCGCTCTTTGAAGTACTCACTGACTTCAATGGGCACCATATAATACTGTTGTAGATTTGTTTGCAGTTGATTTATTGGGTTTTCAGTATTCAGAACCCCGCATTCCACTCAAGAAGATTTATCTTAAACTTTCTTGTTGCCATTAACAACCAGTCAGAACTCCCTCTTTAGTTTCTTAAATTGCTATGGAAAAATGAAACGTTTTTAAGCCTCATGTAAACTTCTGTTGGCTGTCGTACGTCCGTTAATGACAGATCCGTGAAACACGGACCGCACATGGATGGTTTCCGTGTGCAGTCCGTTGTTTCATGGGCCAAATCAATAAAAAGGCCGAGACTGTTCCGTCATAAACGGACAGGAGTAGGACCTGTCCTATTTTTGACGGAACGGCCACATGGTTCCGTTAAAACAACGGAAGTGTGCATGGCCCCATTGAAATGAAAGTGTCCGGGTGCTATCCATTACAAAAAACGTATAGCACCCTGAAGAAAATAACTGATGTGGGCATGAGGCCTTACTGTGGTTGGTTGCTACAGACAACAAAGCCAGTTTTTCAGTTTTAAGAAATGAGGCCCAATATTCAGTGAGTTCCAGGGCTGCATCAGGATAATTCGCCTATTTCTAAGCTTTTATATCTCCTGGTGATAAGCAAGGGAAGGGGGAAAAAAGTGACACTAGACATAACATTACTGTGAAACTGGAGTAGCTGAAACAGTGGGGGAACTCATATGTAAAGGGTCAAAGGGGGCAACTGTGCTGAAAGGGAGCTAATAATGTGTGCCAGAGAAAGACTGGTAGGCCAGAAGTGCAGAACCATTTAGGTATTGTCTATGTACACACGATATGTCCATCACATGTGTCTTGTGCACACAGTTGCAGAATAAATAATCCTGTATCCTTAATTCTGTAGATTTGTAAATATTAATCCCCATAGCTCATTGTGCAAATGAAAATTAAATTGTCACATATACAAATTAGAGTAAATGAGTATTTAAGCCGACCCATTGATGTGAATGGGCACAGTGCAATGCTTGATTGCTCCTGTGGTGGCGCTGCAGGGGATTTGAATACTTACTGCCGGGTGTCACCACAGATTACATTTGATTGTTGGGGGTACTGTATGATAAGCCTCATGTCAAGGGACCCTTCTAACAAGTAAGAATGGTACAAAGCACAGAACCCTGTTTTGGCCTTGTGGACGCAGCACATTTTTCCAAATCTGACATGTCACTTTATGCGGTAATAACATGAGAATGCTTTTACCTATCCAAGCGATTCTGAGATTGTTTTCTCGTGACATACTGTACTTTATGTTAGTGGAAAAATGTGATCAATAAGTTCAGTATTTGTTTGACAAAAACACCAAACTTTAGAGGAAATTTGTATTTTTCTAAATGTAAATGGATCTGCTTGTAAAACAGATAGCAATACCACACAAAATAGTTACTAATTAACATTCCCCATATGTCTACTTTATGTTGACATCGTTTTTTGAACATCCTTTTTTTTTTTTTCTAGGACGTTACAAGGTTTAGCAGCAATTTATCACATTTTCAAGAAAATTTCCAAAACCTATTTTTATAGGTACCAGTTCAGTTCTGAAGTGGCTTTGAGGGCCTTCTATATAAGAAACCCCCATAATTCACCCAATTTTAAAAACTGCACCCCTCAAAGTATTCAATACAGCATTTAGCAAGTTTCTGTAACGATGGGGTAGGAAGACAGACAGGTGAGCCCTAATCTACCCGCCACTCAGTCCCTGCCTACTAGCAACGACCCGCCCTAGGCGACGAGGTACAACTGGGCGACGGTCCCTACACTCAATAGGTGCACGACAAACAAACAGACAAGGGTACAAAGAAGCCAGGGAAATGGGGAAGTTGCCCACGGGAACACCGTGAGCAACAAGCGATGTGAACGAGCCGAGTCAAACCAGGAGATGAGCGAGGTACAAAACGCAGAGCAGAAGAGTGGTCAGTAAAGCCAAGGTCAATAACAAGCAGAGGGTCAGTAGTTCAAGAAGCTGCAGCAGGGCCAGGAAACCAGCAGAGAACAATCACAAGCAAAGGAGGAACAGGAAAGGCAGGTATAAATAGACAGAGGGCGGGAGCGAGGCTCTCCCACTCCTAAGCCTGCCCTCCTGAGTGGTGGAAGATGGAGTCAGTCTCACAGACATAGAAGCAGGTGCAGACTGATTACCTATGGGCGTTGACACAGAAGCTGTGTCTGGCAGATCCTTTACAGTTTCTTAACCCTTTAGGTGTTTCACAGGAATTAAAGCAAAGTCGAGGGGAAAGTTCCAAATTTATTTTTTTTGTCGGAAAATCCATTTTAATCCATTTTTTTCTGTAACACAAAAGGTTTTACCAGAGAAACACAACTCAATATTTATTACCCAGATACTGCAGGTTTTAGAAATATCCCACATGTGGCCCTAGTGTGGTAATGGACTGAAGCACAAACCTCAGAAGCAAAGGCGCACTTAGAGGATTTTGGGGCCTCCTTTTTATTAGAATATATTTTAGGCACCATGTCCGGTTTGAAGAGGTCTTGTAGTGCCAAAACAGTGGAAACACCCTCAAAAAGACACCATTTGGCAAACTACACCCCTCAAGGAACTCATCAAGGGGTTTTTTTTTTTAATCAGTTCAATTTTATTCAACAAAACTCCACATTATTACAGGTCATTGTACGTTCTCATACAGTGTACAAGCAATTTTCAACAGACCCAATTCTTTACATTTAACCCAACATTCCCTTCCCCCCAACTCCCCCCTGTATCCCCCCCAGCCGATCTCCTCAGTACTACTTTTCCAATCCTCTCCCCTCTGTGGCCCTATACCTGCACTTGTTGCCTTAGTGTCATTAGCTCCACAGAAGCATACCCAGATTGATCAATCCACCTAGCCCATTGTTTGTCGAACTTGACCCTGGACCCCCTCTTGGAGTATATCCTATACTCCATCAGAACCTGTGAGTTAAGTGCCCCTATGATTTCTTGTTTTGATGGTGGCTCCGCATCCAGCCAGTGCTTTGCAATTCCTTTCCGAACTTGATACAGTATTTTAGCAATTGCCAACCCTGACATCCTATCTCCCCCCAAGTCTCCAACATACCCTAGCAGCATTACTACAGGATCCCATGGGATCTGTACCTCAAACACTCTCCCCACTAGTTCCAATATTTCCGTCCACAGACTCCCCAGCTTCCCACATGTCCAGAACATATGAAGGATGTCTGCTTTTTCTTCCGGGCACCTAGGGCACTTTGCATCCGCTCTTAATCCCATTTGTTTCAGCACCCACGGGGTCCTGTACACCCTATGTATCAGAAACAACTGCGATCTTCGTTGTGCTACATTAATGGACAAAGTACATGTTGCTGCCAATACCGCCTCCCAGTGGTCTGTTGTAATAGGACCCACATCCCTCTCCCATATTGCTTTCACTGTTGCCATAGGATCTCCCAGATGTTCCACCAACAACCTGCGATAAACCAATGAGATTAATCCTTTTGATGTTACTGCCTTTGCAATATGCTCCAACACCCCCGCGGCATGCATCGTCAGGTCCACACTGACCGCTTGTGTCTGCACTGCGTGCCGAATCTGCAGGTACTGATAAAACATGCGGGAGTCCAGTTGAAACTCCTCCCTTACTTGCTGAAAAGATTTGAGTATGTCTCCCTCATACAACTGATTCAACCGTATTATGCCTTGCTGCTCCCACCCCTGCATCCCTTCCAATTTACCCAATTCCCCCAAATAAGCATTTCTCCAGAGCGGTGTATATTTAGTGCACTCCCCTATCCCCAGCAATTGCTTGCACTGCCACCACACCTTATGTATGAGAAGCAGAGTGGGTCTGGTACTCGCCATCTGTTTATATCTGTGCGCTTCCAGTCCTGCCAACGGGTTCTCCCCCCCCCCCCAGATATGATAGGATGCGCGCACTGGACCCCCATGTCTCTTCCTGCTCCCACCCCCAGAAATGCTGACATTGGGCAGCTAAATAATACACCCAAGCATTGGGAACAGCCAGGCCCCCCTCCTCCTTTGGCAGCTGTAATTTCTCCAGTTTAATCCTAGGTACCCCCTTCTTCCATACTAGGTCCCTAAAAAGGTTATGCAATCTCCTGAACCAATATTTGGGGATCCATACCGGTGAGTTATGTAGGACATACAACACCTGGGGCATAAGGATCATTTTAATCAAATTTGTCCTACCCAGAGCCGATAGGGGCAACTTATTCCACGCCTCTACTTTGGCTTTTATCTTTGTTAACAGTGGCATTACATTAAGGGACATATAATCCTGTACTTTCGCCGTCACCCTCACCCCCAAATACTTAAACTCCTTCACCACAGGTATCTCCACCTCCTCTTCCCCATTCTGAATATCCCCCGGGTCCATGAGCATTAGGGCCGATTTTGACCAATTAATGAGTAGTCCTGAATATTTCCCAAACCGCTTAATTAGGGCCATCACTAACGGTAATGTGCGTTCGGTATCCGCCATGAATAGCAGCATATCATCTGCGTATAATGCAATTCTTTCCTCCACCCCCCCATATCTCAACCCCTGAATTTGTTCATGTTGTCTCACTGCACACGCCAAGGGTTCCACCGCCAGCGCAAACAACAATGGGGACAATGGACATCCCTGACGCGTTCCCCGCTCCAGCGCAAACCGATCCGATAACACCCCATTCACCCTTATCTTTGCTGTCGGGGCTACATACAACAATTTTACCCATTTTATATAATTAGGGCCAAATCCCATTTTTTCCAGAACTGACCACAAATAATTCCACTCCACACAATCGAATGCTTTGGCCGCATCTAAGGACATTATGGCTCTCCCCCCACGATTATCCGGCATAACTTGTAGATTCAAAAACAGCCGCCTCAGATTTACCGCCGTCGATTTGGATGGCATAAAACCGGCCTGATCTCCGTGTACCACCCCAGCTACTACTTTAGCTAGTCGAAGCGCCAATACTTTCGCCATGATTTTAATATCCGCCGTCAGCAGTGAGACTGGTCTATAAGAGCCCGGGAGTTGAGGATCCTTCCCCTCTTTAGGCAGAACTACTATAGTCGCTTCATACATTGTTTCTGGAAGCCGCCCCCTATTGAAGCTATCTAAAAGAGTGGCCAGTAACTGCGGCGCAAGCTCCTCCCCATATTCCTTAAAAACTTCCACCGGAAGACCATCCGGCCCCGGCGCCTTTTCACTGGCTAGTATCCCTATAGCCGCCTGTATTTCCTCCAGAGATATTGGCTCCTCCAATGTCCCTCTCTCCTCCCCCCCCCAACCTAGGAAATTCTATCTCCCCTATATACTCTTCCAGCTGCTGAGGCGTGTGCTCTGCCCTAGAGGCATACAAATCCGAATAGAACTGCTGAAACACTTTCAAAATCTGTCCTGTATCAGTCTCCAACTTCCCCCCCCTCCCCTTTAATGGTGTGTATGTAATTATTCTCCCTCTGAGCCTGCGCCATCCTTGCCAGTAACCGTCCAGTGGTTTCCCCCTCCTCATAATATTGGCGTTTTAAAAACATCCTTTTGTTATCTGCCCTCTCCAACTGATGTTGCTTTAACAACCGCTGCGCCTCCACCCAATGCTTCAATGTGTCTGTTGTGTTATCTATTATATGCAGCCTTTCTGTCTCCTCCACCCTTCCCAACAGTGCTTCTCCTAATTGTCTAGACCGTGTTTTTACTGCTGAAATGTGCTGGATGAACACCCCTCTCAGCCACGCCTTCATCGCGTCCCACAGTATCTCTTGCGGTACCGTTCCTGAATTGAACTGAAAGTACTCCTTTATGAGGTCTAAAATTTGTTTTTTTTCTATCAGCTTTAGCCAAAAGGCATTAAGTTTCCAACACCCTTGCCCCCGCCCTGTCCTCTCCTCCGTCTCTACCTTCATTAACAAAGGAGAATGATCCGATAACGCTCTTTGCAAGTATTCTATCTGAGCTACAAATGGTACCGCTGCCGGTGAGCACAAGATTAAGTCTATCCTGGATAAAGACTGATATGTGGAAGACGCACAAGAATACTGAAAGCTATTTGGATGTTTATCCCTCCATATGTCCCGCCAGCCCATTTCAGCAACCAGATGGCCAAAAGCTGTTACACCTCCCCCTGTCATGCCAAATTTATCCAGATTGGTATTCAATACTGCGTTAAAATCCCCCATCACTAGTAACGGCACCTCCGGGTACCTAGCCAGTTCCTCCACCACTTTCTTGATACATCCACTAGAAAACGGAGGGGGTACATACAACACCACCAACACACAATTCCAATGATACAATGTACAGTGTACCCCCACATACCGCCCCTCCCCATCCTGGAAGGAGTCGTGACATACAAATGGCACTGCCCTATGTATGAGAAGACTCACCCCCCTTGAATATGTAGTATGGTAAGAATGAAAACTATGGCCTACCCAGGCCCTATGCATCATGGAAACTGAATCCCTAGTCATATGTGTCTCCTGTAGTCCTATCACCCTCGACTCCTGTTTTCTAATAAAATCAAATACCGCCTGTCGTTTTCTGGCTTCCCGCAGGCCCCGTACATTCCAGGACAAACAATTAAGTGATCCCATCATCCCTCAACATATCACAGCTCCTCCTATCCTGTTCTCTTAATTTTACATATCCGACCGGCTGGGTCCTCTTTCCCTCCCTCCCCTCCCCCCCCTGCAACCTCCCCCGTAAACCTACCCCTTTCCAAGGGTTGGGGCAACAGAACGTATCTGCCATTACCCATAACAAACATCGGCAGGTCAACTCCGCCCACCATACATTCAACAATGCCATAACTCGTTATGTGCTTTTCCCGCTTAACTGACCATTCCTCCCGCTGCCATTTTCTTACAAATAAACTACCATCCCTTCAGCATATCAATACCCCTCAATGTCCATAAACACATTCCTCCTCTTCCGGTCTTCCGCGGTCCCCGCAACCATGCCCTCCAACTCCAAGTCCAATCAAATGCCAAATCTTGCAATTTTTCCTACGACACCTGGTTCAGTCCTGCATCCCCAGCCTCCTTTTGCCAGCCGGTCTGTTCCGGATCAACGCCGTCCCTCTGCCGGTCTCAGCTGACTTTCATGGCTATCCAACCATCTAACCGCTTCTCTCGGTGTCTCAAAAAAGGAAGTTGTTCCCAGCGCCACCACTCTCAAACGGGCAGGATACATCATCGAATATTGCACTTGTAATGCCCTTAGTCGTCTTTTTATATCCATAAACTGTGATCTTTTCCGTTGTACTTCCAAAGAGAAGTCCGGGAAGAAGGACACTTTCACCCCATTAAAGGAGATGTCTTGACGTTCTCTAGCTTTCCTCAGGATCTTGTCTCTATCTTTATAATGTAGAATCTCTATCAGCACCGGTCTCGGCGGCCTTCCCGGAGGGCCAGGTCTGGTCGGCACCCTGTGCGCTCTCTCCACCGCAAATAAAGGGGTCAATTCCTCTCTCCCAAATGTGTCTATCAGCCACTTTTCAAAGAAGTCATCCGGATTCGTTCCCTCCACTCTTTCCGGAACCCCCACAAGGCGCACATTATTTCGTCTCAGCCGATTTTCCATATCGTCTGTCTTAGCCATCAATGTCGCCACTGCCTGCGAATGTGCCTGTACATCCTGCTTTATGTGAGGAATCGCATCCTCCATGTCTGAGACTCTCCCTTCCACGGCAGTGGTGCGTTCCGCAACTTTCTGCAAATCATTCCTGAGCAGCAAAATGTCCTCCTTCAATCCACCCATCTGGCTTGCTAAGGTATTAAGGACCATAGAATTCTGCTTCACCGCTGCCAAAATGTCCTTTAGGGAGGGTTCCTCCTTCCTTACTCCACTTTTCCCTCCAGCACCTGGCTGATCCTGCATGGCGCCACTCATCTCCTCCTCCTCCTCCTCCTCCTCACTTCTCATGTCCCCCGCCAAAGGAGAATACCTGGATCCATATGATGAGCTTCCAGCTGCCTGATCTCCAGCCGACTTTCGCTGCTGTGCAGCCGCCCCCCCTGCTCTCGGCGTGCGGGCGATCCTCTCCAGCTTCTCCACAACTTCCTGCCGGAGGCCTCTATTGCGGCCTTCCTTCTCCTCGGCGCCATCTTGAGCGCGGGACCCGGGACTCGCTGGCGGCGACTTCTGCTTCTTAGAGCGCGTCATTATGACCGGGTATTCGTGCTCCTCCACCTCCAGACTCTGGTAAGCCCCTAGGGAAGCTATTTTCCCCGAGTTTTACGGGATATATGGACCTTAAAGGATGATTACAGCAGGAGCTCCGGTCACACACGTCCTCTCACATTCACCTCTAGGCCACGCCCCTCAACTCATCAAGGGGTTTAGTGAGCATTTTAACCCCACAGGTTTTTTGCTGAATTTAGTGGAATTAGTCCATAAAAATGAAAAATCAAATTTTTTTTTGCAATAAAACGTATACATTTTTACGAGGAATAAAGAAGAAAAAGCGCCCCAAGATTTGTAAAGCCATTTTTCCTGATTACGGCAATACCCCATATGTGGTAATAAACGGCTGATTGGACCCATGGCTGCGCTCAGAAGGGAAAGCGCGCCATTTGGATTTTGGAGCACGGATTTTGCTAGATTGGTTTTCGGTGCCATGTCGCGTTTTTAACGCCCTGGAGGGACCAAAACAGTGGAACCCCCCAAGTTCCCCCATTTTGAAAACACCCCTCAAGGAATTTTTCTAGGGGTATAGTGAGCATTTAGACCCCACGGGTCTTTTGCAGAATTTATTAGAATTAGGCAGCGAAAATAAATATCCCAATTTTCTTCCACGAAAGTGTTGAATTTTCTAATTTTCACAAGGGATAAAGGAGAAAAAAAACAACCAATTTTTGTAAAGCTGTTTAGACACATAGCAGGGCTCAGAAGGGAAAGAGCGCTATTTGGCTTTTGAAGCTCAAGTTTACTCAATTGGTTTTTGGGTGTCATGTTGCATTTGCAAAGCCCCTGAGGGACCGCCTGTGTGCTCTGTTAGGAGCACACGTAGATTAACGGACTGCAGGCACAAGGACAAGCTCTACAACCCGTTAATCTACGTGGGGTGGTCGGGAAGGGGTTAAAGAGATCTGTTCTAACGACATGTTATCTTTAAATATTTCACTTTTTATTTCCTTTTCCTAATGTACAATTGAGTGAAACAAAGTAAGAACTCATAGCGGCCTTTATTAACTTAAGTAACCCTTAGGGAACTATTGAGAAATGTTTGAATAATAATGAGTAGCACAAAGTTCAGTATTCTTTCTTTAATAGGAGCTGAAGTGCAGTCACCAATAGAATAATAAATTGACTTGAGGGAAAAGAGTCCTCACTATTTCAATATGCTTACATTTGGTAGCTATCTTATTGAGTACACCTGTATAGTTAAAAGGGTAATCTCCGAATGGACAATTATCACCTGTCCGATCGCTAGGACCTCCACCAATGACGAGAAGGGGTGTCCAAAAACCCCCATTTCTTCTCATTGCACGACACAGTGAGAATTTTGAATGGAGCAGTGGGTGAGCATGCGCGATGACGCTCTAATAAAAGTATATGGGACTGATGGTGACTGCATAGTTCATCGTTCGGCTGTTTCCGTCATTCCCGTAAAGAATGTGTCGAGAGTTGTCATCCACTCCATTGAAGCTCCTCCTTACTGTGGGGATAGCAGTAAGGAGTAACAGGGGGCTCGAGACCTAAATTCTAGTGGTCGGTGGGGGTCCCAGCTGGGTTTCACTCCTCTCAGCTAAAAACAGGAAGCCATCTCAGTGGGCGCAGGCTCACTAAATTTGGACACATGAAAATTGCAAAAATGTCATTTCGGCTATTGAATTTGATTTTGGCTGCCCCATTCAGATGGGGTAAGAATGTGGCAGAGGCCACGAGTGCATGAATCCATTTTGTTTGAGTTCTTCGTTCTTACTAGCAGTGGTGGTGTGAAAATTGTTTACTTGGTAGTCTACCTGTGTATTGTTGCTAACCATGTGTAGTGGTACCTCACTTGAATTGTACTTTTTCTGGGATTTCACATTGTTTCGCCTTTTCTTAAGACGCGAACAGCACTGTGTTTAGGACTGCAGCGAAGGTGCCCAAAACCCCTATGTTCTGCTGATTGGTATGGGGTACCAGGGGTTGGACACCAACTAATCTCACACTGATCGCTTATAAGTATAGGCCAATCCATTTGAGAAATGCTTTGAATTGATTACGGTTGTGAAGGTTACATGGCGGCTTTGGCCGTGACAAATCAAATCAAGCTGTTTAATGTATGAATACTGTCTGAGTGAAAAGTATCCAAAAACCAAAGCAACCAATTAGAGATCAGCGTAAATATTCTGGTTGCTATACGCAAAAATATATATATTTTTTTTTCTCTCAGTTTTATACATTAGCACAAGGTGTTTGTTGCACCATAAATACAATACAGGTGGCTATATAATGCTAGCCATCTGTGCCATCTAAATATAATCACACCTGCACATGAAGGGAGGGATTCCATAATGGTATATAGGCTCAAGGTATACACTGTGCGTGAATTTAATGGGATTACAAGATAAATTATATGTTCTCAGGTGACTGATTCTACACCTTTTTTTTAATATAATTTTTTTTTCTTTTCATTAAATCCAACGTGTTTTTGAGCAATTTTCCAATTTGACTTTTATTACTTTTTTATTTATTTTTTTGTTAATGATCGAGCTTCTATGTACTCTGTATACATAGAAGCAGTATTGTTTTCTGTCCGCCAATTCCGTCAGTTCAGCTGAACTGACCGCTGAGCTGAGAGCGGGTTCCTCGTGTCTTTGACACACAGGATACAACTAATATTAATCCCATCTAATTATGAACTTAGATGTGATCTACATTGGCTAGAATCCTGAACGTCAGGACACTCAGTACCTGCTCTCAACCAAGCCGTCAGGACGCGCAGGACCCGCTCTCAGCTGAGCCGTCAGTTCAGCTGAACTGACGGAATTGGCGGACAGAAAACATTACTGCTTCTATGTATACAGAATACATAGAAGCTCAATCGTAAAAAAAAAAAATAAGTAATAAAAGTCAAATTGGAAAATTCCTCAAAAACACATTGGATTTAATGAAAATAAAAAAAAATTCTATTCAAAAGGTGTAGAATCAGTCACCTCAGAACATATAATTTATTGTGAGAGCACAATACAGCTTCTATGTGTACTAGGGATGCACGATGCATCGAAACTTCGATACTGTGTATCCCCAAACTGTTCGATACCGTTATTTCATGATTTTCGATACTTAGCTGTGCGGCCGCACAGCTCAGTATAGTAACACATGAATGTATGAGAGCGGGGCTGCGGCTGTGTAATACAGTCACTGCCTCGCTCCTGAGTCCTGACATGTGCGCGCCGTCAGGATGATACGATGCGGCCAGCGCTGCACTAATGAGCCGCGGCACTGAAGACAGAACATGACAGGCGCACTACAAAACACCCCCATGTTCTGTCCTCATTGCCTGAACCGCCGCTCATTAGTGCAGCACCGGCCGCATCACCTCATGCTGAAAGCGCGCGCACTTACTGTCAGGAGCGGGGCAATGGCTGTATTACACAGCCGCAGCCCCGCTCTATAACGGCGGAGATCAGAGAAACCCCTCATCTCCGCCGCTATCCTCCTGAATGCTGCGATCAAAGCTGACTGCAGCGTTCAAGAGGAAGTGTGAAGGGGGGATGCCCCTTGGATCGCGTCACAGGGAATTCCTGTGATGCGATCGAGGGACATATCATATATGGGCAGACAGCCCAGGGTTCATTGAAGGACTCCCAGGGCTGTCTTACCATATTTCATATTTTTAGGGCATACTTGGGTATGTCCTAACAACTGCCTGTGTACTTTCAGTATATAGATATATGCCAGTACATTAAAGTTTAAAAATAAAGTAAAAACATAATGTTAAATAAAAAAATACGCATACACCTTTTTTACAATAAACATTAAAATAAGTCTCAATACATAAAATATACGTATTCGGTAATGGCGCAGCCGTAATAACCTTCACAACAATTTGTTTGCTTCATTTATGATGTGTACTCTGTAAAAAAATAAAAACTGCTTTCTTTCACTTATTGTGAGGCACGAGGTGTGATGAATTTAACCTCCGTGCCTCACATTAAGGCCGGATTTACACGAGCGTGTGCATTTTGGCACGCAAAAAACGTGGCGTTTTGCGCACGCTAAAGGTACTTAACAGCTCGGCGTGTCAGCAGCGTATGATGCGTGGCTGCGTGATTTTCATGCAGCCGCCATCATTATGACACTTTGTTTGTAAACAGAAAAGCACGTGGTGCTTTTCGGTTTTCATTCATACTTTTTACTGCCGTTGCGTGAATCACGCACGTCACACGGAAGTGCTTCATTGTGCTGCGCGTGATTTTCACGCACCCATTGACTTCAATGGGTGCGTGATGTGCAAACAACGCACAAATATAAAACATGTAGTGAGTTTTATGCAGTGGACAGTCTGCACGGCCCCATAGACTAACATAGGTCCGTGCGAGGCGCGTGAAAATCACGCGCGTTGCACGGACGTATATCACGTTCGTCTGAATAAGCCCTAATAGTATTTAACCCCATCATGGGGGTTAATTACTATTAATGTGAGGCACATTCAAAATTAATCACACCTCGCGCCTGACCTCAGAAAACGGAAGAACTTTTTTTTTTTTTTATTACTGTTGGCAAAGTATCGAAATCGCAATACTAAACAAAGTATCGGTATCGAAGTCCAAATTCTGGTATTGTGACATCCCTAATGTATACACTATTGGAAAAGTTAATAAAGAAACATTTCTGATTTTATTTTCTGGAATTATTTTTTGATAGTTTTTTTTTTTTTTCATTGTGGGTCATGCATGATCTATGGCACAGATAATACGACACGGATCATGAGGGAGGAGAGCCGTGATTCTAGCTCACAGTACTAGTCATGTGACAACATAATTTCTTTCCTTTTTGTTTCATTTTCTCCACGGGACACCCATAGGGGAGAGTTGTAAAAGAAATTTGTATAACATTGTCAATACTTGTTCTGCAGAAGTGTACAAAGTTTGTGTCAATTGATAAGGTAAATATTTCACCATAATGTAAAATTGTTGCTTCACTTACTCTGCAGCATTAGGCCATGGAAATGTTACTTACCTGACCTGAGTAAAATAAAAGTTCGGATGACTTTGGAGGGCAAGGGGGAAAATCTTGCAGGGACCTTTGCAATGTACTAACTAGGTTGTTCCAATGTTGCTAAGGTGGATAGCAGAGGTGCCTTAAAGAGGCTCTGTCACCAGATTTTGCAACCCCTATCTGCTATTGCAGCAGATAGGCGCTGCAATGTAGATTACAGTAACGTTTTTATTTTTAAAAAACGAGCATTTTTGGCCAAGTTATGACCATTTTTGTATTTATGCAAATGAGGCTTGCAAAAGTACAACTGGGCGTGTTTAAAGTAAAAGTCCAACTGGGCGTGTATTATGTGCGTACATCGGGGCGTTTTTTACTACTTTTACTAGCTGGGCGTTCTGACGAGAAGTATCATCCACTTCTCTTCAGAACGCCCAGCTTCTGGCAGTGCAGACACACAGCGTGTTCTCGAGAGATCACGCTGTGACGTCACTCACTTCCTGCCCCAGGTCCTGCATCGTGTCGGACGAGCGAGGACACATCGGCACCAGAGGCTACATTTGATTCTGCAGCAGCATCGGCGTTTGCAGGTAAGTCGATGTAGCTACTTACCTGCAAACGCTGATGCTGCTGCAGAATCAACTGTAGCCTCTGGTGCCGATGTGTCCTCGCTTGTCCGACACGATGCAGGACCTGGGGAAGTGACGTCACCGCGTGATCTGCCAGAAGCTGGGTGTTGTGTAGAGAAGTGGATGATACTTCTCGTCAGAACGCCCAGCTAGTAAAAGTAGTAAAAACGCCCCGATGTACGCACATAATACACGCCCAGTACTTTTACTTTTCAACACGCCCAGTTGTACTTTTGCAAGCCTTATTTGCATAAATACAAAAATGGTCATAACTTGGCCAAAAATGCTTGTTTTTTAAAAATAAAAACGTTACTCTTATCTACATTGCAGCGCCTATCTGCTGCAATAGCAGATAGGGGTTGCAAAATCTGGTGACAGAGCCTCTTTAAATAGACCTGGAGACAACAGGGATTGGTTGAGTGTCTTTTGAATTTTGTGTGCGCTGGCCCTTTAAAAGCCTTCGTACTAGGGTGCGGCCACGAGCAGCAGACCCCAGACGCCGATGTCTGGGAGAGAGGCAGGCCTCTCGAGGAGGTATGAGACCCGGCGGCAGGGTTAAAACTGATGACACACGGATTTACTACAGAAGTTTTTTTCAGACAATCTGACCGCAATTAATCGATGGTTTTGCGGACCGCAAAATCGCAACGGTCGTGTGCATTATACCAAAACCGTTTATTTGGTGAGAAAAGCCGGACCCACCTGGTTTTATCTAAAAAGGAGTTGTTTTCATGAGACAACCACTTTAAAGCCCTCTTCACGCTGAGCTCTTTTGGCGTGTTTTTTTTTTTTTTTTTACACGTTTTTGACGTGTTATTCGGCAAAAAACGCTCACTGTTTTTCCCTTTGTCTGAAGAAATAGGTAAAAAATAACCACCTTAGGCCCCATGCACACGACCGTAAAAACTCCCGTAATTATAGGCCGTAATTACGGGCCCATAGACTTCTATTGGCCACGGGTACCTCCCCGTATCCTTACGGGAAGGTGCCCGTGCCGTTGAAAAAGATAGAACATGTTCTATTTCAGGCCATAATTACGGCACGGGCAGCCCATAGAAGTCTGTGGGGCTCCCGTAATTACGGGTGACTACGTGTGTGCACACCGGTAATTACGGGAGCAAAAAAACTCCATGTGAACATACCCTAAGGCCTTATTTACACAAACGTGTTTAACATTCGTGATTTTCACGCGCGTCGCACGGACCTATGTTAGTCAATGGGGCTGTTCAGACAGTCCGTTATTTTCACGCAGCGTATGTCCGCTGCGTAAAACTCACGACATGTCCTATACTTGCCCGTTTTTTGCGCATCACGCACCCATTGAAATCAATGGGTGCGTGAAAATCGCACACGGAAGCACTGCCGTGATTCGCGCAACAGTAGATAAAGAAATGAAGGAAAAAATAAAAGCACTTCCTTCATTTCTTTTTCTAAACCAAAAAACCGCGTGTCATAAGGATGGCATATGTTCGAAAATCACGCAGCCACGCACCATGCAATGATGGACATACGGAACTGCAATGCGCGCAAAGCGCAGCGTTTTTTGCGCGTGCAAAGCGCACACGCTCGTGTGAATCCGGCCTAAGGCCTTGTTCGCAGGAAACCGCGCCAAAAAACTCCTCAAAAACCGCCCGAAAATGCCTCCCATTGATTTAATTTTTTTTTACCGTGAGTAAAAAAAACGCGCCGCGGTAAAGAGAAGCGTCATGACCCATCTTGAGGCGGTTTCCGCCTCCAAAACCCCATTTCAATCAGTCAGAAAGAGGAAAAAAAAACACCTCGACCAGTGTTGACGAGTTTTTGTCAAATCACTGTGCAAAAACCTACTGGAGCAGTTTTTGCAGGAGGAATTTTCCTCCTGCAAAAAACTGTGTGAACACAGCCTAAGGGTCCATGCACACGATGCGTATTATGTGCGGTTTTTCTATTCGGATTTGCGTGCAGCAAATCCGCAGAGTAATACAGTACCAGCAAAGTAAATGAGATTTCAAGAAATCTCATCTACACGGCGCAGACTTTTTCTGCACATAAATTGACCTGTGGTGCGTATTTTTAAAATCCGCAGCATGTCAATTTATCTTCCGTTTCCGCTTGCCAATTGTATCTGTCTAGTTTTAAAGAAAAACACACCAAAATACTCAGCATCAAAACGCAGCTATTTCCACATCAAAATGTAAAACTGCATCAAAACCGCACCATTAGATGCGGTATTCCATGCGTATACCTGCGGTGCTGATGCGTATTTTCCGCATCAAATTACGCAATGTGTGCATTCAGCCTAAAGGCCACAGAACTCTTTCAATCCTCATAAAAAGTTGAATAGCTTTATGAATATATTTCATTACTTCTCTTCCATTGTTCTTGACTCACTGTTTTATATTCTAGTCCAGTGCTACATTCATGTTTCTGTCGACTTTAGAGCTGAAATCTCCCGGCATTCCGTTTTTGCTCAATGCACATAACGCTCTCTGGTGATTTGCATTCTGGGAAGTCTTGCCTTGACACCAGGCACTATACAGTAATCTGATGCAGGAAACGTTAGCTCTTCTCCTACGTTAGGCTACATTCACACCTGGCGGAAGTACAGAACAATTCAATTGAATGCTTGTTTTCTAAATTTCATTCACATGGAGTGGAAATAATCGGCACTGATTTTTAGGGCATGCTGCTTAGACAATGCTAGTCATTATTCTTTTATTAAGATTGTGTTGCATTCCATCTATACAAAGAGAACATTGGGTGAGATTTCTAAGAGCAATTGTAGATGACGACCAATTTCATTATGGCTAGCTTTTTTTTAAGGCAGGATAGAAAATAAAAACTCTGTCCTAACTGGTTGCTATAGGTGTCTGCGTAACGCCTCTGCTTCATTTGCACTACTTTTTTAGAAAAAAAAAATGAAGAATTTTTGTTTTTATTAATTTTCAAAGCATACTAAACCTACATCATCATGTGCAGTAACCGTAAGGAAGCATGGACATAACGGTATTCCAAAAACATGGCAAAAATCTATTGTGATTGTCACTGCAATAGTGCCAGGAGCTGGACCGAAACACAAACCTGAAAGGAATTGCCACAAGACAAGGAGGCAAAAGAGAAGGAAGGGAGGAGTTGAATGGGGACCACTCGAGATTCTAGATTCGGAGAGTCATACATGTAATACAATACGTTTAGGAAGAGGGAAATGCATAATTCTTCCCACGTCCTTTCGAAAGGTTTAACGTTTTCCCGGGTCATGGCTGCAAGCATTTCATTGACGATATAATAATTTAGTGTTCACTTTACTTAAAAGAAATCAAGGATAGGCTGCTCCTAAGCTCCCGCTTTGGTTTTCTTTGCAACCAGAAAAAAAGAAATGTACTTCTGCCTAGCAAGGGCACAAGAAGTAAGACCTCCCACAGACATTAAAGGGGTTATCCAGGGGACCTGAAAAAAACAAAAACCACAAAACCGCCTGCAAACCCCTTCAAGCATGGCTAGAAGTAGTTTGAGTTGCCAAAAACAAATTTTATGTTACTTCTAAGCACTCCAATGTAATGCCATAGCCGCTTGTTATCTTCTGGTAATGAGGTGGGACATGAAGTTTAAGCGTTAGCTGTAAAACTACAATTCCCGGCATCCCCTTTTATCCCTCGTGCTCTCCTATTCTTGCCCACATTGTACATGAGCTGGATAGTGTACTGCGGAGAACGTGGAGTGGAAGAAGTGCTGGCTTACTCCCTCAATGGCGTCACTGTGCCAGCACCCTAGCAGTCAAGTGATTTAATGACAGGGTGAACCCTTTTGGTTACATGGGCCTGTGTCGCTGCGTCATCACTGCTGAGTGAATTACAGGACTTGCAGGAACACGTGACTATCTTCAATCTACGAACGGGGACACTTTATATTAATTTACTAATATACGGCTTCTTACTAGAGTTAGTAGATAATTGCCATATAATTGTATTCCACTGGATAACCCCATTAATATTAAACCCAGTTACCACTCAAATAAGTTGGTACAATTTTGCCCAGAAGCTGCATACTTTGTGGCATTCCCACCAGATCTGGTGAGGGGAATAACCAGGTACTGCATGTTCTATCCTACTACGGACCAGGTACCAACGCAGCAGTACTTTGGAAGAGGACTCTAATAGGAGAGTATTGATAGAGCTTTTCGCTGTGCTTTCCCATATCTGTTGCCACTGGCTATCTGAGAGTTGGGATCCAATGTCCTCTTCCCATCTACGTACACAAGCAGACGGTATAGTATTCGCCTGATTATTCAGGCTGGAGTGTAGAGAATGTAATTCCGCACCACAGGCTCCAGGTTTTATATCTATACCTAAAGGAGGTGAGGTTCAGCGGTTGGTTGGTGTTTTTCAGAAGGGAATTAAAGGCCCTTTTACACCTGCCGATAAGCGGCCGGCGCAGCAAGCGCCGATTAAAAAGGCATCGTTGATGGGCGCTCGTTTGCTCCTGTCACACAGAGCTATGGATGGGGACGAGCGGCCCCATACATTTTCATGTCGGCAGAGCGTCTCCCAGTTTACACACACAGATGTGCTGACCGCGATAATAATTCACTTTTTTTTTAAAAACGATACGACCGTGCAGTTGCTCGTTCATCTGCTGATCGCTGCCCTATTTACACAGGGCAATTATCGGCAACAAGCGTTATATGAACGCTTGTCCGCCTGATATTCGCCCAGTGTAAAACCTCATTTAAGAAAAAGAAGAGATACCAGAAAATTTCTCTGGCCGGATTCTGATACTTCTCCTGTAGGGCGGGAAAACTCAGAACTCCATAAAAAAAGAAGGAAATTATAGACCAGTGTGATGTCACTGGCCAACCATTGTCGAAACATATAAGGTGAGGGGTTGGATTGGGCAAATATTGGTAGCAGTGGGAGATGTGGAGACATGAGCCCTGCTGAATAATTAACATTGTCCTAGAGATTAAAAGAATGTTTAATTATAATTAGAAATTGGGATCTCTAATATGGAGTCCATAGTAAGGTCTGCAGGGTAGAAGTGTGATAGTCCGGGGCTTCCAGGGAGGGCCATATTGGCCAATCCGTGTTATATGATATCTGTTTTATTCCTCCGGGACTTGCAGAACTAGTTGTAGTTTTTCACGGTACCATTTATTGTACCATATAATGTATTGGGAAACTGGGAAAAAGTACTTTGTGGGGTGGATTAGGAAAAAAACAGTGATTCCTCAATGTTTTGAGGGGTTTCGTTTTTACAGCTTTCACCGTACGGTAAAAATGGCATGTTAACTTTATTCTACTGGTCAATATGATTACGGCTATACCAAATTTGTTTATTTTTTTAAACTTTTACAAGGAAGAAACTAATTGTTAAAAATTGTGTTTTGTCGCTGTATTCTGAGTCATAATTTTTTTAATTTTTCTGTCTTTTAGTGTTATGGGGGCTTATTTTTTTGCGGGGCGAGCTGTAGTTTCTATTGGTACCGTTTTGGGCCACAGGAGACTTTTTTGATCACTTTTTATTTCATTTTCTGTGGGATATGAAGTGACTATAAAACAGCGATTCTGGCTGTTTAATTTTTTTTACGGCGTTCACCGTGCGGGTTAAATAAGGGTATATATTGTAATAATTCATACTTTTACAGACGCGGCGATACCACCTTTTGTTTTTTTTTTGTTTTTTTTTACACTACTTAAGAGGAAGAATGGGAAAATATATATGTGTATATATAATATATATATTTTTTTACACTACTAAAAACGTTATTAAACTTTTATTTAAACATTTTATTAGTCCCCTTATGGACTATTTTTAGAGGTTCCTGTTAAGCCCTGCCAGAGGTGATGACAGGAGATGAATAAAGCCAGTTGAGGGGTGCAATGACAACCATAGTCACCCCCAGATTAGGTCATGGGGGAGGAGATGAGCTGTCGGAGCGGCGCGCTCCATTTTTTTCTAATGTCTATGATTCTGTGAACGTAATTGATCGCAGCATTTGGGGCTTAAACGGCCAGGAACAGCGCGATCCCTGTTCCTGGCCATGCTATTACGTCGTGGTGCGGGAACCGGTTAAAACCAGTTTTTTTTTACTATTGTGTTCTGCTGATTTTATGAAGATATCTTCATATAGACCTAGACATAACCGGTATTTATGACCTCTCTACATATTGAACTTTTATTTTTAGGATTTGTCCCAGATCACACTTTTAGGCACAAATATAATTTCTTATTCATATATTAGGTATTATTTGTACATATGAAAAGTGTCCTGGCTACTTGAGGTTCAAAATGTCCAAAAACCCGTGCAGCGAAAGGTTTAACCCCTTAAGGATGCAGCCTTGTTTTGGCCTTAAAGGCTCAGAGCCCATTTTTTAAATCTGACATATTTCAATTTATGTGGTAATAACGTCGGAATGCTAAAACCTATCCACGCGATTCTTCTGAAATTGTTTTCTCGTGACACATTGGGCTTTGTTAGTGGTAAAATTTTGTTCGATATATTCAGTGTTTATTTGTGAAAAATTGCAAAATTTAGAGAACATTTTGAAAAAATAGCATTTTTCGGAATTTAAATGCATCTGCTTGTAAAACAGACGGTTATACCCCCAAAATAGTTACTAGTTCACATTTCCCATATGTCTACTTTAGATTGGCATCGTTCTTTGAACATTTTTTTTATTTTTCTTGGACGTTACAAGGCTTAGAACATAAACGGCAATTTCTCATATTTTTAAGACAATTTCAAAAGCCTTTTTTTTAAGGTACCTGTTCAGTTCTGAAGTGGCTTTGAGGGGCCTATGTATTAGAAACCCCCATAAAACACCATTTTAAAAACTAGACCCTTCAAAGTTTTCAAAACAGCATTTATAACGTTTTTTTAACCCTTTAGGAATTTCACAGGAATTAAAGCAAAGTGGAGGTGAAATTTGCAAATTTCATTTTTCTTGCTGAATTTCAATTTTATTCAATTTTGTTTCTGTAACACAGAAGGTTTTACCAGAGAAACACTACTAAATATGTATTGTCCAGATTCTGCAGTTTTTAGAAATGTCCCACATGTGGCTCTAGTGTGCTCGTGGACTAAAACACAAGCCCCAGAAGCAAAGAAGCACCTAGTGCATTTTGGGGCCTCTTTTTTTTTTTTTTTTTTTTTTTTTTTTTTTAAATCTTTATCAAAATTTATTAGATTTTCAAAAACAATTGCATATAAATAAAATTGTACTGAAACAATTCAGTAGGATACATTAAAATACAATACAAATTGAGTACATATATTATCAGAAAACAAGTGTACAATGGCATATAAAACACACAATAAAAATGAGAAGGGAAGCCAGAAAAAGGTAAAGGACGAGGGAGGTGAAGCAGGAGGGCCTCGACCAAAGATGTGTGAATGGCCAGAAAGACTCAAGTATTATCATCCAGCCAATGAGACAGCGCATCACAATCCAATCCAACATAATCCAACCTTTCCACTTGGTCAGGAATCTGTCGTATTTACCAATATCCCTTGCCAAAAGACTCTCCATTCTCATAATATGATTCAATTCAGCTACCCAAGCAAGTAAAGATGGGCAACTTGTGGACTTCCAGTATCAAGGCATCACACACCTGGCAGCAGCAAGAACATGTCTGAAGATGCCTTTTTTCAGAACCGCTTCAGAACCTGGTAAGAGAGATAATAAACCAATGGATGGCTCCATAGGTAATTGAGAATCAAATAGGTCGTTATATAGCAAGAATATGCTACTCCATAAAGGAAGCAGAATAGGACACTACGACCAGATGTGTAGCATAGTTTCAGAGGCAGAGAGGCATCGCCAATAACGATCCGACACGGAGGGAAAAGCCCTGTGCAGCAAAACCGGATAACGGTACCATCTGGTAAGTATCTTATAGTTCTTTTCCTGTGCATAGCAAGCTGTGGGTAGTCTATGTGTAAGCAAAAATATATTGTGCCAGTTTTCATCCGGGAATGAAATTCCACTTCACGTTCCCAGGCGGCGGAAGAACGAAGAAAGATATGTAAAGTCGACAAAAGTTTAGAGGGCATAGAAGGCAGCAATAGAAAACTTTCTAATGGGGTTTTGTCCAAAGCAAAATCAGCAACGTCCGATAAAGACGATATGTACGCTCTAAGTTGGAGATATTCTACGATGGGGACAAGAGGCACGAAGAGATGATAGCGGAGGAAGGTCGTGGGTATCATTAAGTGGGGAGGAAAGTCTAACACCATCCTGTTTACTCCAAAATAGAAACTCAGCCACTCTAATAGCTGGTGGGAAATCAGGATTATCGAATAAAGGAGTAAAAGGTCCAGTTTCTGACTACCATCAGAGAGTGTAAACGAAAATCAAAATGCAAATGAACCAAGAGCCCCTAAGGATAAGGCAAAAACACACAGAAGCATGTCCTATGACATCAATCACTCATTAATATATCACAGTAAAATGTGTATAAACGGCATCAAACAATAACTGTTAACCCTGAGCTATGACCAAAATACAGGATACACCTGAATATTTGTAGTAGAAATCTGCACATAGCTCAATGAGAATTAAAGCTAACCCAGTTCGTCCGGAGTATATATACTCAGTGGTGGATTAAGTAGACCATGGGCCCTGGGCTGTTACCCAAACTTGGGCCCCCCTTCCGCTCCGCCGCCCTGCCGCGCCGTAACTATTTTTAAAACTACCTTTTTGGGCAAGCATTAACAAATGGGTGTTATGATTCCCCTTGTCACAGGGCTGCGTCCCTACATACTGACCGTATCACACTGTGCAGGGACACATCCTCCTGACATGGGGGAATGGTCTATCAGTCCTGGACTGCAGAAAGACATTTTGTGAAATACAAGGATTTCCTATAATAAACCTGTCAGGAGAGGTGACAGATTCTCTATAAATCTAGTGACTCACAGGTGACGACGTCTCAGATTCTAGTAGGTTTTTCCTTTTTTCTTCTCCACCCGGTCCAGAGCTCATGACGACTCCTCCCGGCCATGACTCATTTCTGCAGAATTTGCCACTCAGACATCTCCTCACTTTTCGTACACATTTATAAACTTTATATTTTATATGTGTGTGTGTATCAGTGTGATTGATTGATTTTATTAAAAAATATATTTTTTACCTTTTGAGATACAGCTTCTTTGTATCCTGTATCTGTCAGGTCAGCAGGACTGACAGGATCAGTGACACGCAGGATCCACCTCATATCTATCACATCTAAGATTATACTTTAGCGCAGCGCCCGTTTCACTGATCCCGTCAGTCCTGCTGACCTGACGGATACAGGATACAAAGCAGCTGTATCTCAAAAAGTGAAAATATTTTTTAATAAAATGTAATTACAAAGTTGCACCAAACACACATTTTTATTAAAAAAATAAATAAAATATAATAACTGCTGAGAGCTCTATGGGGGGGGGGGGGGGAGAGTTATACTCCAAGGGGGTCTAACCATCTGACTGCAGGCAGAGGGCTCTAGGAATAATCCCCCCTTCCCCCATAGGGTCCTCAGTAGTTACTATACTGCAAGGGGGGGGGGGGTTGAGCGTCTAACTGACTGAAGAGAGCTCTATGGGGGGGAAACTATTGTCCCCCCCCATAGAGCTAGCTGCCGTCAGTTAGATGGTTAGCCCTCCCCTTACTGCATAATCCCCCACCTAGCGTCGGCCAGTGACTTTAATGTTAGTTGGGCAGGAGGATAAACCGGCCACCACTAACCTCCGCGACGGTGACCGCCCGCCCGGCTCTTCTCTTCCAGCTTCTCTTCCAGCTTTGGAGTAACTGAACAGACGTCCGTCGCTGTTCTGTTACTAAATGGCGGCGAACCGCCCATATGATCCGCCACTGTATATACTCACGCAAGCCCTTAGGCTTCTGGATCAGGATCAAAATGCTTCTCTTCCTGTCTTCTTCAACGCATAGCTGGGGATCTACCCCGTCTGCCTTGACGCAATCTTTGAGGAAGAGCGGGAATCGAGCGCCAGTCCAAAATGGGAACTCTAGGAAGATTCAGAGCCTCGCAAAACTCTGGGATGTCATCCAGGTCTCGGCCAAATAAAAGGGCGCCATCCCTCCGGACTTGAAGTTGAAAAGAGTAACCCCAGGAGTAGTGAATCCCACGTTCCCGAAGAACATCCAACAAGGGGCGCAAAGTTCTGCGCTTGTCCAACGTCATTTTGGAAAGATCAGAGAGAAGTTGAAGTTTATGCCCATCCAGGATTATATTGCTTTTGTCCCGAGCTTTACGGAGAATTTCCTCTTTAAGGGTGAAATAGTGAATACGACACAAAATGTGTCTCGGTTTGTCCGGTTCTGGGTTTCTGGGGCCCAGCGTACGGTGTGCTCTGTCAATTTCCAATGCCGCGTCAGTATCTCAGCCCATAAGGGAGTTGAATAGACCTTTTATGGTAGGTACAATAATCTCAGTGGTGTAAGTCTCAGGAAGACCCCGTACACGCAAATTATTGCATCTGTTACGATTTTCGTGGTCTTCCGCAATGTTAAACAACATGTGGATTTGTTGAGCATGTTGTTCTAAAGTTGATTGTTGATTAGCTTGTACAGTAGAAGCAGCAGTACAATCACCATCCATTCTTTGTACCTGATCAGTAAGCTGAGAGAGATTGCACGTCAAGGCCTGTATCTCCGATTTGTATGTGGTCTCCAATCTGTGCACATAGGATTCCATGTCTCCTTTTGTAGGCACAACAGCGAGTTGCTGTTTCAACTCCAAAAGAATGTCTCCGGAGACCGATAGCATATCAGACGAGGGTGCAGTGTCAGATGAAGAAGCCGTAGTTTTCTTAGGCGAGGAAGAAGAACCTGGAGAGGCAGGACGACTAGGAGAAGCTACATTAGAAATTTCCTGCACGTTACATCCTGTTGCTCTAGTCTGGTGGTCAGGGCCCGGCAGCGCCATCTTGGAATGATTTCCCCTCTCCGTGTCGCTGATATATCGATGTATACTGCCGGTAAGCAAGTCCTGTTGAGGTCCGGAAGGGGTGCCTGAGAGTTTAGGTGTTTTCTTGACCATCAGGGTGCTGTTCTCAAAGTACAAAGACTGCTAATGATTGTGCTGGAGTGCAGTCAAGAGCGGAGCTAGCAGTCTACACGTCCACTCAGCACCATCACCAGGCCACGCCCCTTGGGGCCTCTTTTTTTATTAGAATATATTTTAGGCAGCATGCCAGGTTTGAAGAGGTGTTGAGGTGCCAAAACAGTAGGAATCCCCCAAAAGTGACCCCATTTTGGAAACTACACCCCTCAAGGAAGTCATGTATGGTTGTTGTTACCATTTTGACCATACAGTTTTTTCACAGCACGTATTTGAAGTGGACTGTGAAATTAAAAAAATAATATTTTTTCCAATAAGATGTCATTTTTGATAAAAATGTCTTATTTTCACAGGGAACAAAATACCCCATTTTGTTGCCCAATTTGTCCTGAGTGCAGCAATACCCCATTTGTGGTGATAAACTGCCGTTTGGGCCCATGGGAGGGCTTAGAAGGAAAGGACCAACATTTGGCCTACTGGAGCTTTTCTGGTGCTAAGTCATGTATGCAGAAGCCCCTGAGGTACTAGTATAGTTGAAACCCTCGAGAAGTGACCCTATTTTAAAAACCACACCCCTTAAGACATTAATGTAGAGGTGAAGAAAATGTGCTGCAGATGGTGCAGAGGGAGATTTGCAATTATTTCTATATATATATGCCATGTCCGTGTCTGATATATTGTGCCCAGCTGTGCCACTGGAGATATACACCCCATAAACAGTAATGTGGGTTTTCCCGGGTACGGCAATACCCTACATGTGGCTGTTATCAGCTGGCTGGGCACACAGCAGGGCACTCAGAAGGGAAAGATGAGGGGGATAAGCTGAGTGTGTCAGGGTAGATTAAAAATCTAAGGAATGTATGGTAAATTTTAAAAAACTTTTTCATACAGAGCCCTGGTTTTTCGGGACACGTGTCACATTGATATATTGTGTCCTCCCTTATCCCCCTCTTATAGCAGAGTTTGCACCTCTTTTGACTTTTTCCCTTCTTGCCAGTTTGGGGAACTTCTCCTGGATAGTGTTGCCCTGGTACGATGCGTGTGGCCTCGCTTCCAGAAGTACTGGGTTCCCCCTTCTTGGTCCCTAAAGATTAGGTTCTTGATAATGATGTGCACGGCCAGATTCTTATACCACACCGCATGGCGCTGTAGGGCTTCAGGACTTGATCTGACAAGTCCACCCGTCCCATGTACCTATTGTAGTCCAGGATGCAGTCTGGTTTGGGGGTCTCTGTACTGGTACCTTTTACTGGTACATGGGTACTGGTGTGGCCATGTATTGTCAATACAAGGACATCTCTCTTGTCCTTGTACTTGACACACAATATGTTGCTTCTAGAATGTGCCCTGCTCTCACCCCTTCTGAGTGTTTGCCCAAGCAGAGTGTAATGAAGGGGTAGGGAGACAGACAGGTGAGCCCTAATCTACCCGCCACTCAGTCCCTGCCTACTTGCAACGACCCGCCCTAGGCGACGGGGTACAACTGGGCGACGGTCCCTACACTCAATAGGTGCACGACAGACAGACAAGGGTACAAAGAAGCCGGGGAAATGGGGAAGTTGCCCACGGGAACACCGTGAGCAACAAGCAAGGTGAACGAGCCGAGTCAAACCAGGAGAAGAGCGAGGTACAAAACGCAGAGCAGAAGAGTGGTCAGTAAAGCCAAGGTCAAGAACAAGAAGAGGGTCAGTAGTTCAAGAAGCTGCAGCAGGGCCAGGAAACCAGCAGAGAAGAATCACAAGCAAAGGAGGAACAGGAAAGGCAGGTATAAATAGACAGAGGGCGGGAGCTAGCTCCGTCTGGCCAGGCTGTGATAGGCTCTCCCACTCCTAAGCCTGCCATCCTGAGTGGTGGAAGATGGAGTCAGTCTCACAGACATAGAAGCAGGTGCAGACTGATTACCTATGGGCGTTGACACAGAAGCTGTGTCTGGCAGATCCTTTACACAGTCTTTGGGAGGTGCCTCAGGTTTTTTCTAGCAGTGCCGCATGCCACAGTACTTCTGGAAGCGAGGCACTTGAAGAGTGGGACGCTGGTATAAAAATTATCCAGGTAGAGTTGGTATCCCTGGTCCAGCAGTGGGTGCACCAAATCCCACACAATTTTTGCATTAAATCCCAGTATGGGGGGGGGGGGGCATTTTGGGGGCTGAATGCTGCTGTCCTTTCCTTCATATATCCTAAATTTGTAGGTATACCCTGATGCACTCTCGCACAGCTTATACATCTTCACACCATACCTTGCCCTCTTACTCGGCAGGTACTGGTGGAATTGAAGCCTCCTTTTAAAATGTACCAAGGACTCATCAATAGAAATACACTTCTCGGGGGTGTATGCTTGGGAAAACCGGGCATTGAAACGGTCTAATAGGGGTCTCCGTTTATACAAACTGTCAAAACTGGGGCCATCTCAAGGTGGGCACTGCTCATTATCAGTCTAATGTAAGAAGCGAAGTATTGCCTCATTTTTTTTAGCTTCCAGTTCAGTTCTGAAGTTGCTTTGAGGGGCCTATATATTAGACACCCCTCCGAAACACCCCATTTTAGAAACTAGACCCCTCAAAGTATTCACAACAGCATTTAGAAAATTTATGAACCCTTTAGGTTTTTCACGGGAATTTAGAGCAAAGTAGAGGTGAAATTTACATATTTTTTTTGTGAGGAAAATCCTTTTTATACCATTTTTTTTCTATAACACAAAAGGTTTTACCAGAGAAACGCAACTTAATACTTACTTATTGCCCAGATTCTGCAGTTTTGAGAAATATCCCACATATTGCCCTTGTGCGGTAATGGACTGAAGCACCGGCCTCCAAAGCAAAGGAGCATCGAGAGGATTTTGAGGCCTCCTTTTTTATTAGGCACCATGTCCGGTTTGAAGAGGTCTTGTGGTGCCAAAAAAGTGGAAACCTCCCAAATGTGACCCCATTTCGGAAACTAGACCCCTTGAGGAATTGATTGTAGTTCTCATGGGGTGCATGCAGCTTTTTGATCAGTTTTTATTCTAGTTTTAATTGGCTGGTGACTAAAAAAACAGTATTTCTGCTATTTTGTTTTTTTATTCTATTTTTTTTTTACAGCGTTCACCGTGCGCTATAAATGACATATTCACTTTATTCTGCGGGGCGATACGATTACGGCGATACCATATGTTTATAGTTTTTTTTATGTCTTGTGGCGTTTGCACAATAAAATACTTTTTGTAAACAATCATTTACTTTTTGTGTTACCATATTCTAAGAGCCAGAACTATTTTTCAATCAAGAAAGCCGTGCGAGGACTTATTTTTTGCGTAAAGGACTGTAGTTTCAATCATTACCATTTTTAGGTACATGCGACTTTTTGATCTCTTTTTTATTCCATTTTTTGGGAGGTGAAGTGACCAAACAATTGTGCTTCTGGTACGGTTTATTATTATTTTCTTTTACGGCGTTCACCGCGCGGGATAAATAACAAAATAATTTTGTAGTTCAGGCCGCTACGGACGTGGCGATACCAATTATGTATAGTTTTTGTTTGTTTTATATATTTTTTATTAATAATAAGGGACTGATAAGGGAAAAAGGGGGATTTTTACTTTTAAATCTTTTATTTTTTTACTTTCTTACTTTGTCCCACTAGGGGACTTGAGGGCAGGAGGCACTGATCGCAATTCTAATACACTGCACTACATGCGTAGTGCAGTGTATTAGAGCTGTCCGCTACTCACTGACAGTAAGCATAGTGGGTCCTGACTTTGTCAGAACCCACTAGACTTCCGTCGATGGCATAGCCGGACGCCATTGTTAGGTGTCTGGTTGCCATAGTCACCATCGCCGGCCGCTATCGTGTAGCAGGCCGGCGATGGTAGCTTAACCCCTAAAACGCTGCGATCGCTATTGAACGCGGCTTTTAAGGAGTTAATCAGCGGGGACACAGTGATTGGTCCCCGCTATAGGAGCTGCGGCAACCTCTGTACAAGACAGCGGCTGTCACAGCTCCTGCACGTGACGGGAAGTCGGCCGAAATGGCCGTTACTCACGCAACGTACTATTCTGTCACTGAGCGCGAACGTGACGGTCAGCATGACGGAATAGTACGTCGCTGAGCGTTAAGGGGTTAAATGGACACATTTACAGTTTTGTACATTCTAGTGCATTGATGGAGACTGATAATCCCTAGAACGAAGCAGCTTCTGTTGTAGGTTAAAGAGGCTCTGTCACCACGTTATAAGTGGCCTATATTGTACATGATGTGATCGGCGCTGTAATGTAGATTACAGCAGTATATTTTTTTATTTAGAAAAACTATCATTTTTGTCGGTGTTATGACCTACAGTAGCTTTATGCTAATGAGTTTCTTAATAAACAACTGGGCGTGTTTTACTTTTTGGCCAAGTGGGCGTTGTACAGAGGAGTGTATGACGCTGACCAATCAGCGTCATACACTCCCCATTCATTCCCATAGCACATAGCAATATAGCTATATCGCTTTGTGCAGCCACATAAACACACTATAACGTTACTGCAATGTCCTGATAATGAATATACATTACCTCCACCCAGGACGCGATGTCTATTCAGAATCCTGACACTTCACTCACGAGATTACGCTTGCTGTGCTGTAGTGTCGGGATTGTATTAGCGAACTGTCAGGATTCTGAATAGACATCACGTCCTGGCTGGAGGTAATGTATATTCATTGTCCGGACTAGGGATGCACGGTGCATCGAAACTTCGATACTGTTTCGATACTCTGCATCCCTAAACGGTTCGATACCGCTATTTCCTGTACTTCGATACTGAGCTGCGCAGCCGCACAGCTCAGTATAGTAACACATGAATGTATGAGAGCGGGGCTGCTGCTGTGTAATACAGCCACAGCCCCGCTCCTGAGTCATGATAAGTGCGCGGGTCAGGATGATGCGATGCGGCCGGCGCTGCACTAATGAGCGGCGGCACTGAAGACAGAACATGGCAGGCGCTCTACAAATCACCCCCATGTTCTGTCCCCAGTGCCTGAACTGCCGCTCATTAGTGCAGCGCCGGCCGCATCAGCTCATGCTGACTGCGCGCACACTTAATGTCAGGAGCGGGGCAATGACTGTATTACACAGCCGCAGCCCCGCTCTATAACGGCGGAGATCAGAGAAACCTCTCATCTCTGCCGCTATTCCTCTGAATGCTGCGATCACAGCTGACTGCAGCATTCAGGAGAAAATGAGAAGGGGGTAATTCCTGTGACGCGATCGAGGGCCATACCATATATGGGCAGACAGCCCAGGGTCTATTGACAGACCCCAGGGCTGTCTGACCGGATTTCTTGTTGATAGGACATATCTAAGTATGCCCTAACAACTGCCTGTGTACTCTCCGTACACAGGCTAATGTACTGGCACATATCTGATATATGTCAGTACATTAAAGTTTAAAAATAAAGTAAAAACAAAGTATTGTTAAATTAAAAAAAATACACATACACCTTTTTTACAATAAACATTAAAATAAGTCTCAATACATAAAATATACACATCAGTAATGGCGCACACAACAATTTTTTTGCATCATTTATGATGTGTACGCTGTAAAAAAAATGAAATAAACACTGCTTTCTTTCACTTATTAATGTGAGGTGCGATGAATTTAACCTCCATGGTCCTCACATTAAGGCCTCATTTACACGAGCGTGTGCGTTTTGCGCGCGCAATAAACGCAGCGTTTTGCGTGCGCATAAGGCACTTGACAGCTCCGTGTGTCATCCGTGTATGATGCGCGGCTGCGTGATTTTCGCGCAGCCGCCATCATAGAGATGAGGCTAGCCGACGTCAGTCACTGTCCATGGTGCTGAAAGAGTTAACTGATCGGCAGTAACTCTTTCAGCACCCTCGACAGTGCATTCCGATCACCATATCGAGTAACCTGTTTAAAAAAAAAAGAGGTTCGTACTTAGGGTATGTGCACACACACTATTTACGTCCGTAATTGACGGACGTATTTCGGCCGCAAGTACCGGACCGAACACAGTGCAGGGAGCTGGGCTCCTAGCATCATACTTATGTACGATGCTAGGAGTCCCTGCCTCGCTGCCGGACAACTGTCCCGTACTGAAAACATGATTACAGTACGGGACAATTGTCCTGCAGCGAGGCAGGGACTCCTAGCATCGTACATAAGTATGATGCTAGGAGCCCGGCTCCCTGCACTGTGTTCGGTCCGGTACTTGCGGCCGAAATACGTCCGTCCATTACGGACGTAAATACTGTGTGTGCACATACCCTTACCGAGAACTTCCCGGCCGTTGCCTTGGTGACGCGTCCTTGGTGACGCGCCTCTCTTGACATCTGGCCCCACCTCCCTGGATGACGCGGCAGTCCATGTGACCGCTGCAGCCTGTGCTTGGCTTGTGATTGGCTGCAGCTGTCACTTGGACCGAATTGTCATCCCGGGAGGTCAGAATGGAGGAAGAAGCCGGGAGTTATCGGTAAGCCAGAACTTTTTTTTTTTTTTACACGTTCACGTATATTGGAATCGGAAGTCACTGTCCAGGGTGCTGAACCAGTTTAACTCTTTCAGCACCCTGCACAGTGACTGTCTCCTTCCGGGTTCGGTCAAAACGAGTTCGGCCGAACCCGGTAAAGTTCGGTTCGCTCATGTCTAAGACACTCCGTTCAGATGTTTGTAAACAGAAAAGCACATGGTGCTTTTCTGTTTACATTCAGTTTGACAGCTCTTGCGCGAATCACGCAGTTCGCACGGAAGTGCTTCCGTGCGACCTTCGTGGTTTTCACGCACCCATTGACTTCATGATTATAGAACATGTCGTGAGTTTTACGCAACGCACTCGCGCTGCGCAAAATTCACGCATCGTCTGCACTGCCCCATAGAGTAATATAGGTGCGTACGACACGCGTGAAAAGCACGCGCGTCGCACGCGCGTATATTACGCTCGTGTAAATGAGGCCTTATAGTAATTAACCTCATCATGTACCTCACACATTAACCCATTATGACTGAGAAACATGATGGGATTAATTACTATTAATGTGAGGCGCATTCAAAATTCATCACACGTCGCACCTCACATCAGAAAACGGAAGAAATTATTATTTTTTTAATTACTGTTGGCGAAGTATCGAAATTGGTATCAAAATCGCAATACTAAACGAAGTATCGGTATCGAAGTCCAAATTCTGGTATTGTGACATCCCTAGTCAGGACACTGCAGTAATGTTAGTGTTTGTGTATGTGGCTGCACATAGAGATATAGCTATATCGCTATTTGCTGTGTAAATGAATGGGGAGAAGTGTATGACGCTGATTGGTCAGCGTCATACACTCCTCCGTACAACGCCCACTTGGCCAAAAAGTAAAACGCGCCCATTTGTTCATTAAGAAACTCATTAGCATAAAGCTAATATAGGTCATCGCTCCGCCAAAAATTATCGTTTTTCGAAATAAAAAATGCAGCTGTAATCTATATTACTTCGCCGATCACATCATGTACAATATAGGGCACTTATAATGTGGTGACAGAGCCTCTTTAAAGAGGCTCTGTCACCAGATTTTGCAACCCCTATCTGCTATTGCAGCAGATCGGCCCTGCAATGTAGATAAGAGTAACGTTTTTATTTTTAAAAAACGAGCATTTTTGGCCAAGTTATGACCATTTTTGTATTTATGCAAATGAGGCTTGCAAAAGTACAACTGGGCGTGTTGAAAAGTAAAAGTCCAACTGGGTGTGTATTATGTGTGTTACATCTGGGCATGTTTACTTCTTTTACTAGCTGGGCGTTGTGTATAGAAGTATCATCCACTTCTTTTCAGAACGCCCAGCTTCTGGTAGTGCAGACACACAGCGTGTTCTCGAGAGATCACGCTGTGACGTCACTCACTTCCTGCCCCAGGTCCTGCATCGTGTCGGACGAGCGAGGACACATCGGCACCAGAGGCTACAGTTGATTCAGCAGCAGCATCGGCGTTTGCAGGTAAGTCGATGTAGCTACTTACCTGCAAACGCTGATGCTGCTGCAGAATCAACTGTAGCCTCTGGTGCCGATGTGGCCGACACGATGCAGGACCTGGGGCAGGAAGTGAGTGACGTCACAGCGTGATCTCTCGAGAACACACTGTGTGTCTGCACTGCCAGAAGCTGGGTGTTAACGAACAGAAGTGGATGATGCTGATTCGTCAGCATCATACACTCCCATTCCTAACGCCCAGCTAGTAAAAGAAGTAAAAACGCCCCGATGTACACACATAATACACGCCCAGTTGGACTTTTACTGTAAACACGCCCAGTTGTACTTTTGCAAGCCTCATTTGCATAAATACAAAAATGGTCATAACTTGGCCAAAAATGCTCGTTTTTTAAAAATAAAAACGTTACTGTAATCTACATTGCAGCGCCTATCTGCTGCAATAGCAGATAGGGGTTGCAAAATCTGGTGACAGAGCCTCTTTAAGCAAAGTATCTCTTTTAGCATTTCTTCATCAATGTGCATAGTAAAAAAACGCATTTAAATGTATACATTCTCTCTTGGAGTAAGTACCCTTCTAAGGCCGGATTCACACGAGCGTGTGCGTTTTGCGTGCGCAAAAGGCACTTAACAGCTCCGTGTGTCATCACCATATGATGCGCGGCTGCGTGATTTTCGCGCAGCCACCATCATTATGACACTCTGTTTGGATGTTAGTAAACAGAAAAGCACGTGGTGCTTTTCTGTTTACATTCATACTTTTCACTGCTGTTGCGCGAATCACGCGCGTCCCACGGAAGTGCTTTCACGCACCCATTGACTTCAAATACCCACAAAGAACGGACATGTCGTGAGTTTTACGCAGCGGACTCGCGCTGCGCAAAAATCACTGACTGTCTGCATGGCCCCATAGACTAACAGGTCCGAGCGAGGCGCGTGAAAATCACGCGCGTTGCACGGACGTATTTTACGTTCGTCTGAATAAGCCCTAAGTTTGTCAAAGATCCATTGCAGCCTTGTGAAAATCTCTGCTTGTGTCTATTGGTTTTAAGAAATATCAAGTTGTTGGTCTAAAGTTGAGAAGTCTCAAAGTCTACAGTTGGTACAAAGTCTGGCTTTGGAGCCTCTGACTTGGAGTATATGGCATATTGGTAAAGATTTTAGCTGAAATTGTAAAGTGGATTGACTTGATGTAGATTTTATACCTCAGGTGAACTTGGCAGTGTGAAGGAACGCGCCTGCTTTACTTTTAATCGGTACAGATATTTATCTTTCAGTATTGCATTTCTATGACCTTGGAAGTGTCCGATCAGCAGTAAATTACCTGCTAGAGTTACGTCAGGTCATGAGATCAGAGTGAATGGCACCACGCTCAACCTTCAACCTATTTTTGCTGTTTGTCTGTTTGAAGAAGAATGATTTTACTTTTAGATATAAACACAATTTTTTTTAAAAATAATTTATTAACCTCTACCCATGTAGATGTATACAGAACCAACACAATCGTTGGTGCTTTGAAATTGGGATTGTAATATTGTCAAATTTTTCTGTAGTGTTCAATTTAATTTACATTTAGGTTGGGTTCCCTAAAGGTAGTTTACTGCATGTTTTCTTAACAGGATTTGTGTTTTTTAGATCTGTTGCTAGTTTTTGCTTTATAAAAAAAAAAAAAAGGGGGAAAGTGGCAACAGTTTTACAGTTCTTTACAAATGAAAAAAAAACAGCAAAACCTGTTTTTTAAATTGTGCATCGACCGATTGTTAAAGATCCCGTTCTGTAACATCAAACATCTAGTTGTTGTGGCAAAATTTGCACTGATCACAAAGCTGAATATCTGCAATATGCGAATGGGGCCTTATTACTGTGAACTCTAGGATCCTGGTTGACCCACCATTATACGCATTTGCTACTCACCTGTACACAGTTTTGAAGATTGAACAGAACTGGTTCTTTTCTACGAAGGTCACACGTAGCATTTGCTGTCCGCCTGATATGCGCCTGTGATGCTGCCAGAAATCGTGCGGTCATGCAGTTTCGGACCTCATCACGGCACACTTTAGCTGAACACTGCCCACTATAAATGTTCTTACTCTTTATAAGGGTAAGACCATTGGTTTTCTAAGAGAAGGGCCACACGTAGCGGCCCGAGTATGGACAAAAACTGCATGCCAACACCGTTTTCAGAGACCTCACAGCCGCAGATCGGATGAACCGCGACTGCTTTATGTGGCCTTACTGAAAGAGAACCAATGACCTTACCCTTGCAATCCAGAGCCCGAGTGCTGATCTTGTGGATCACAGCTGCTAGATAGAGGATAATGTTAAATAATTAATGTCTATTAGTCACCGTACCCAAGGCTGACACAGGCCCATGCCCACTTCTACTATGCAAACGGCACTCAGTTGCATGTGGCACTGACTCTTCACTATTTGATTGAGTTTGAATGCAGCTATCCTCCAGGAAAACCTTCTGCTTTGCCTGGTGGAAGATTTATTTAGGAGTTATTGTCGCTTTTTCCCCGAATTGACATTGTATCTTAAATTTAATCATGTGAAGTGTGTGCTCTCTGTATGTAATCGGACTTTAAAGCCAAAGTAGTGGCAACTAAAGCCACACTGAATATCACTGCAGAGTGAATGGATTCCTGCCAATTTTTGACTTGTTCCAATGTCCTACTCAGTTTGGTCCCTTGGTCTTCTTTGGCACACAACTACTGCCTTATGCTACGGGAATCATTGGGTCCATTCCTCTTATACCCCTTCCACCCTTTTTTTTTTAACTTCTTATAGAGTTGGCAGGATGAGTGGAGAACTCCTTGAATTTTCGAGTCATATAAGTTGTATGAAGTGTATGGATAATGTCTTCAGCTCCTAAGTATTTGATTTAATTACATATTCTTGGGCTGTTTTGTGTCATCCTGTTATCCTGCAAAAAGCTCAATAAAAAAGTATGGAATAAAAAACCAATAAACACATAATCGTGCTTGTTATGAAAATATTTTGCATTTTTACAGGGTTTGTCTAGTACTAAAAAAATAGATGGCCTATCCTCAGGATAGAATTGAAAATAGCAAAAACGGGAAAAAAAGGCGCTGCTTTTGAAGAATAAACGGTTTAATGAATGATTACAGGGGATGCTACGCGTTTCGGCGTCGGACCGGCGTCTTCATCAGGCTAAGCCATCAATATCTCATTGGTCGGGTCAGACTCCCGGAACCCCAGTTGATCAGTTGTTTTGAAGGGGCCGTAGCGCTACTTCCCAGTGTGAGCAGTAAAGTAAATGAAGGGGAAGCCGCACTCTTGTGAGCGCTGCATCCCTTTCAAAACTGCTGATTGGCGGGTGTGCCTGAAGTCTCACCCCGACCAATCAGATATGGGTGACCTATCCTGAGGATAGGCTATCAATTTCTTAGGACTTAACAACCTCTTTACCTCTGATGAACTGTTTTGTGAGCTGATAGATTTTGTTTAAGAGCTACCATAACTATGATCTTCACAGTGGTTAACTGTCATTCAGATTTTCTAGAGCCCTGCATAACCGTAAGACCCTATTCACACATTCAGTATTGACAGGGATTTCCATGGTAAAATTTGCATCAAATTCTGTGAAAATCCGCATATAATGCATGGGAATGAGGATTTTGTAACTCTGTTTACGTGCAGTGGAAAAATTATCAGTGCGGAATTTTGTCTGCACCGTGGGGAAAAACAATCTGCCAGAATAAGTAGCATGCTACTTATTCTTTTGGATACCACACAGGAAAACCCCATTGAATGGGGCTAATCCTCGTGCGAATCTGTGGCAAATCAAAGTTCACATCGGCGGCAAAAATCTGAGTGTCGGCCTCAAAGATCTTCTGAAAATCCGACACGTGTGAACATATCCTAGAGGATCAGATGTATCATTGCATAAATAGGGTGACTTGCTGCTCGAGTCTGGGACAGCTGGGTGACCACCTATGTGGGAGCAGTAATTAGCGTATTAATCCTTAGTAATGGTCATTAGCCAGCTTTCAGTGAAATGGATATATAACAAGAAAACATTGTCAATATGTAGTTAATAGTAGATGCTAAACAGAGGAGAATGAAAATGTACTACCTTTTATATGAATAGGAGTAGTAAATGCATGGTAGCACAGACCCCACAAAAATAACAAACCAATAAATAGACACAAACCACAGAATTTTGGATAATAAAGGCCGCAAAGTTTATTAAGGGTAACATAAATGCAATAATAATTAAAAAGATATAAATAACCATCAATGAAAATCACTAAAACTTCCAGCTTTTATAATAAAAGACCAAGTCCGCCCAGCATAAGCTACCAAAACATCGCGACTGGAAGGGATTCAGAAATATAGGGAGGGAGGGTGGGCGACGGTCCAGGCTCCAGACGAACTGCTTTACCACGAAGAAAACCCGCTCATTTATAGATCAGATTCCCGCCTTCAAATGTCCAATCAGCTGTTCCTGGAAGAAAATCTGCCTGGAAATAGAAAATACTTGATCCTGTTCATGCAAATGGCAAAGCTGACTTTGTCCAATCAGCTGTTCTCCATCTGCCTGGCGATAGAAACAACTGGAAAATGCTCGTACCACCTGTACAGCTTACATAGGGGACATCAGTATGGTAAGTACCATTCTAATACATGTGGAAAAAAGGGGGTAGGAGAAATGCACAAACACAAAATCCTGTAAAACAAAACCAACATAACAGTAAAACACATTTTGGGGCTCGTGCGACCATGTGTCCCCCAAGCAAATAGCTCAGGGGCCCATATGAGTATATTAGCAGACTGTATACTTTTTTTCAGCGGCCGGTTGGGTTCACATTTGCACCATCATAGAAACAGAACAACGAAAAAAAAACTAGCGCTGGATTCGTTAGACCAATGGCAGCTGAGGGAATCCATTGAATTGAATTGGTTCTGTTGGGTTTTCGTCATGGCGTTTTGTATTTTTGCCGACCAAAATAGGGCCTCATTCTGCATTGTTTTATTTTTCACCGGGTCTGTGACACAGATGTAAACCACCAAATCAAGCGATACCTCAAGTACATAAAGCTTAATGTTGTTTGTACCTGAATCCAGTCATGGGTTCTGATAGTTAGTGGCTAGGATAGGTCAGTATACCCCATTAATGGTAAGGGTATGTGCACACTACCTATTTTCAGACGTTTTACGCCTCGAATTACGCTTGAAAAGACGGCTCCAATACGTCGGCAAACATCTGCCCATTGCCTGCAATGGGTCTTACGATGTTCTGTGCAGACGAGCTGTAATTTTACGCGTCGCTGTCAAAAGCCGGCGCGTAAAATTACGGCCGCGTCAAAGAAGTGCAGGACACTTCTTGGGACGTAATTGGAGCCGTTTTTCATTGACTCCATTGAAAAACCGCTCCAATTACGTCCGTAATGGACGCCGCGAAAAACGCATGCACTTGTAAAAACGTCTGAAATTCAGGAGCTGTTTTCGCCTGGAAACAGCTCCGTAATTTCAGACGTATGTTGCGTTGCCGTGTGAACATACCCTAAAGGTCCCATATATTTTCCCTAAGATGTATCCGCATTTTGTTTGCCACTCACATAGGAAGTTAGCCTACATGTCTTTGTGTCATTTTTCTAAATTATAATTAGTAATTGACCTATTTACATATTGTATCTTATTGTAAGCCGGTGTGGGAGTTCTAGACTATATGGCTTGTCATGATGTCTTGTCTCTTTGTCAAAATGTACATACCGGATAAACCAGTTCCTGGGAAGGAGTATTATAGAAGGACAGGCCTACAGCCCTGACCAAAAGTTTTGAGACTGACACAAATTTGGGTTTTCACAGAGTTTGCGGCTTTAGTGTTTAAAGATGTTTTAGTCAGATCAAGTTTTTAAACTTCTATTTACAAATGCATCAAGTTTATGCAACTTAACTCAATATTTAAAGTGTTGACCCTTCTTTTTCAAGACTTCTGTAATTCTTCCTGGCATGCTGGATATCTGCTTCTGGGCCAAATCTTGACTGTTGGCAACCCATTCTTGCCTAATCAGTGCTTGGAGTTTATCACAATTTCTATGTTTTTGTTTGTCCATCTGCTTTTTGAGGATTGACCACAGGTTCTCAATGGGATTGAGATCTGGGGAGTTTCCTGGCCATGGACCCAAAATTTCAATGTTTTGTTCACCGAGCCACTTGGTTATCACTTTTTCCTTGTGACATGGTGCTCCATCATGCTGGAAAAAGTGTTGTTCATCACCAAATTGCTCCTGGATCGTTGGGAGAAGTTGCTCTTGGAGGATGTTTAGATACCATTCTTTATTCATGGAAGTGTTCTTAGGCAAAATTGTGACTGACCCACTCCCTTGGATAAGAAGCAACCCCACACATGAATTGTCAGAAGATGCTTTACTGTTGGCATGACACAGGACCCATGGTAGCTCTCGCCTTTTCTTCTGCTGGCAATCATTCTTCCAGACATTCCAAACATAAAGGGGGCTTCTTCAGAGAAAATAACTTTACCCCAGTCCTCTCCAGTCCAATTCCTGGACTTCCTGCAGAATGTCAGTCTGCCCTTTAATGTTTTTCTTGGAGAGAAGTGGCTTCTTTGCTGCTCTTCTTGACACCAGGCCAGCCTCCAAAAGCCTTCGCCTCACTGTGCGTACAGATGCACTCTGCACTGTTGTTGAACCGATCCCCGTAGCTGAATCCTCTTTAGGAGATGGTCCTGGGACTTTCTTGGGCGCCCTGTAGGCTTCTTCGCAGCAATTGAACTTCTGTCCTTTTAAGTTCTTGATGATCCGATAAATGTTTGATTTAGGCGCAATCTTACAAACATCAATTCCCTCGCCTGTAAAGCCCTTTTGATTCAAAGCAATAATGACTGCACGTGCTTCCTTGGAGGTAACAGAAGAAGACTATAATTTCAAGCACATCCCCCTATTAACCCCTTCCCTCTTTAGCCACTTTTGACCTTCCTGACCGAGCCTCATTTTTCAAATCTGACATGTGTCACTTTATGTGGTAATAACTCCGGAATGCTTTCACCTATCCAAGCGATTCTGAGATTGTTTTCTCGTGACACATTGGACTTTATGTTACTGGCAAAATTTGCTCGATATGTTCAGTATTTAATTGTGAAAAACACCAAAATTTAGCGAAAAATTGCAAAAATTAGCATTTTTCTCAATTTAAATGTATCTGCTTGTAAGACAGGCAGTTATACCACCCAAAATTGTTTCTAACTAACATCCCCCATATGTCTACTTTAGATTGGCATCGTTTTTTGAACATCCTTTTATTTTTCGATGACCTCACAAGGCTTAGAACTTTAGCAGCAATTTCTCACATTTTCAAGAAAATTTCAAAAGGCCATTTTTACAGGGGCCAGTTCAGTTGTGAAGTGGCTTTGAGGGCCTTATATATTAGAAACCCCCAAAAAGTCACCCCATTTTAAAAACTTCACCCCTCAAAGTATTCAAAACAGCATTTAGAAAATGTCTTAACCCTTTACACATGTCACAGGAATTAAAGCAATGTAGAGGTGAATTTTAAAAATTTCATATTTTTTTGCAGAAATAAATTTTTAGTACAATTTTTTTTATAACACAGAAGGTTTTACCAGAGAAATGCAACTCAATATTTGTTGCCCAGTTTCTGCAGTTTTAGGAAATATCCCACATGTGGCTGTAGCGTGCTACTGGAATGAAGCACCGGCCTCAGAAGCAAAGGAGCACCTGGTGGATTTTGGGGCCTTATTTTTGTTAGAATAAATTTTAGGCACCATGTCAGGTTTGAAGGGCCCTTGCGGTGCCAAAACAGTCAAAATCCCCCAAAAGTGACCCCATCTGGGAAACTACACACCTCAAGGAAATTATCTAGGGGTACAGTGAGCATTTTGACCGCACAGCTTTTTTACAGAAATTATTAGAAGTAGGCCGTGAAAATTAAAATCAACATTTCTTCAAAGAAAATGTAGGTTTAGCGATTTTTTTTTCTCATTTTCACAAAGACTAAAGGAGAAAAAGCATCGCAAAATTTGTAAAGCAATTTCTCCCGAGTAAAACAATACCCCACATGTGGTAATAACCGGTTGTTTGGAGACACGGCGAGGCTGAGAAGGGAAAGAGCGCTATTTGGCTTTTGGAGATCACATTTAGCAGGAATGGTTTGTGGAGGCCATGTCACATTTACAAAGCCCCTGAGGGGACAAAACAGTGGAAACCCCCCACAAGTGACCCCATTTCGGAAACTACGCCCATTGAGGAAATTATCTAGGGGTATAGTGAGCGTTTTGACCCAACAGGTTTTTTGCAGAAATTATTGGAAGTAGGCCCTGAAAATAAAAATCAAAATTTTTTCAAAGAAAATGTAGGTTTAGCTTATTTTTACTCATTTCCACAAGGACTGAAGGAGAAAAAGCACCACAAAATTTGTAAAGCAATTTCTCCCGAGTAAAACAATGCCCCACATGTGGTAATAAACGGCTGTTTGGAGACACGGCTTGGCTTAGAAGGGAAAGAGCGCTATATGGCTTTTGGAGATCACATTGAGCAGGAATGGTTTGCGGCGGCCATGTCACATTTGCAAAGCCCCTGAGGGGAAAAAACAATGAAAACGCCCAAAAAGTGACACCATTTAGGAAACTACACCTCTTGAGGAATTCATCTAGGGGCGTAGTGAGCATTTTGACCCCACAGATGTTTCATAGAATTTATTAGAATTGGGCAGTGAAAATAAAAACAATCCTTTTTCTTCAATAAGACGTAGCTTTAGCGCAAATTTTTTAATTTTCGCAACAAATAAAGGAAAAAAAGAACCCAACATTTGTAAAGCAATTTCTACCGAGTACGGCAATACCCCATATATGGTCATAAACTGCTGTTTGGGCACACGGCAGGGCTCAGAAGGGAAGGACCGCCATTTGGAGTGCAGATGTTTCTGGATTGGTTTCTGGGCGCCTGTGGGCCCAAAACAGTGGAAACCCCCCAGAAGTGACCCCATTTTGGAAACTCCCCAGAAGTGACCCCATTTTGGAAACTACACCCCTCAATGCTTTTACCTACGGGTGTAGTGAGCATGTTAACCCTGCAGGTGTTTTGTAGAAATTAGTGTGAACTCGATGTTGCAGAGTGAAAATGGGATTTTTTCCACAGATATGTGGACAATATGTGGTGCCCGGCTTGTGCCACCATAACGAGACAGCTCTCAAATTATTATGCTGGGTTTCCTGGTTTTAGAAACACCCTACATGTGGCCCTAATCTCTTGCCTGGACAGTCGACCAGGCTCAGGAGTGAAAGCGTACCATGTAAAATTGAGGCCTAATTTGGCGATTTACAAAGTATTGGTTCACAACTGCAGAGGCTCAGATGTGAAATAATAAAAATAAACCCCTGGGAAGTGACCCCCATTATGGAAACTGCACCCCTCAATGCATTTATTAAGGGGTGTAGTGAGCATTTTCACCCCACAGGTCTTTTCCATAAATGAATGCGCTGTGGATGGTGCAAATTAAAAATTTATATTTTTCCCTAGATATGCCATTCAGTGGCAAATATGTCGTGCCCAGCTTATGCCACTGGAGACACACACCCCAAAAATTGCTAAAAGGGTTCTCCCGGGTATGACGATGCCATATATGTGGAAGGAAACTGCTGTTTGGGCACGCTGTAGGGTTCAGATGGGAGGAAATGCCATTTGGCTTTTGGAGCGTGGATTTTGCTTGATAGTAGTTTTGTTTGGAGTCTTACTGGTGTTTCCGTTTATAATGTAGGGCATATGTAAGCCGGGCGGAGTATATAAGGGGCATAGTCAGGTGGTATAATAACGGGGTAAAAAAAAACAATAAAATGATCCATAGATGTGTGTTACGCAGTGAAGCAATCCTGTCTGCACAGGCCGATGTCGCACTGATATATGGTGTCATTTCTTATCCCCCTTTTGGTCCACACTCCGCGCCTTTGTAGTTTGGGGAATTTTGCTGGGAAGCGTTGTCCTGGTATAATACGGGCACCGTCACTTCCAGCGGATATGTTTGGGCCCTCCCTTTCCTGGTTCCCTAATTTTAGGTCCTTGAAAAATCGCCTCTTCAAACAGAAGAAATGTTCCCCTCGGGCACAACTGCATATTTTTTTATTTCCTGACTTATTGGAGCCATAACTAATTTTATTTTTCATAGACGTAGCGGTATGAGGGCTGGTTTGTTGCGGGACGAGCTGTAGTTATTATTGGTACCATTTTGGGGTACATGCGACTTTTTGATCACCTTTTATCCTATTTTTTGGGATGCCAGGTAAACAAAAAAACGCAATTCTGGCACAGCTTTTTTCGTTTTTTTTTTTATACAGCGTTCACCATGCGTTATAAACTACATGTTAACTTTATTCTGCGGGTCCGTACAATTCCGGCGATACCTAATTTATAGAACTTTTTCATGTTTTACAACTTTTTGCACAATAAAATTACTTTTGTAAAAAGAATGTATTTTTTGTGTCGCCAAGTTGTGAGAACCATAACGTTTTAATTTTTTTGTCGACGGAGGTGTATGAGGGCTTGTTTTTTGCGGGACGAGCTATAGTTTTTATAGGTACCATTTTTGGATACGTGCGACTTTTTGATCACTTTTTATTCTAATATTTGTAGGGCAAAGTGACCAAAAAACAGAAACTCTGGTAACGTTTTTTACGTTTTTTTTTACGCTGTTCACCGCGTGCAATAAATAATATAATATTTTGATACCTCCGGTCGTTACGGTCCCAAATACATATGGTTTATTATTATTTTTCAATAATAAAGAACTTGATAAGAGTAAAAGGGGGATTGTGTTTTATTTGATTACTTGAAACTTTTACTGTTTTCAAACTTTTATTTTGTGCACTTTTTTTTACACTTTTTTTATACTTTTTTTACACTTTTTCTCAAGTCCCACTAGGGGACTTGAAGTTCCAACGGTCAGATTTTTTTTTTTCTAATACATTGCACTACCTATGTAGTGCAATGTATTAGATCTGTCAGTCATTCACTGACAGCAAGCCGATTAGGCTTCGCCTCCCGGCGGGGCCTAAATTGGCTTCCGTAATGGCAGAGCAGGAGACCATTGTGTCTCCTGTTGCCATAACAGCAGTCGCCAGTCCCGATTGCCTGTCGGGGCTGGCGATCTGCTAGTAACCGCTACGATGCAGCAATCGCTTTCGATTGCTGCATCGAAGGGGTTAATGGCAGGGATCGGAGCTAGCTCCGGTTCCTGCCGTTACAGGTGGATGTCAGCTGTACAGTACAGCTGACTTCCACCGCTGATGACGCCGGATCAGCTCCTGACCCGGCGCCATCTTGCCGACAGCTACGGAAGCCGATCAGGCTCCGCCGCCGGGCGGATCTTGACCGGCTTCGGTGCTAGGCAGACCGGGAGGCCAGTATTAGGCCTCCGGTTGCCATTGCAGCCACCGGAACCCCGGCAATTTCATTACTGGGGTTCCGATGAGCTGCAAACACCTTAAGTGCAGCGATCGCGTTTGAGCGCTGCACTTAAGGGGTTAATGGCGGGGATCGAAGCTAATTTCGGTCCCCGCCGTTACAGCCGGATGTCAGCTGTAAGATACAGCTGAGATCCGGTGATGATGGGACCGGCTCAGCTTCTGAGCCGGTCCCAAACATTTGGCGTACATGTACGGCAAGATGCGGGAAGTCCGTACTTTCCATGACGTACATGTACGGCAAATGTCGGGAAGGGGTTAAAGAAACCAGTCTGCTCTTATAACTCAATCAGCATTAGAGAGTGGTATCAGCTGCCTTGTCCTCTAACACTTTCTCCTGAGCTAACGAGAAGATCACTGAAATGATGTCAGCAGGTCATTTTGTGGCATGGCTGAAATGCAGTGGTAATGGTTTTTTTTGTGATTAACCCCTTAATGACCGCAGATATGCCTTTTAACGGCGGTTATTAAAGGAGCTGCTGATGTGTTGTCATGGCAGCCAGGGGCCTAACATTAAGGTGTCCTGTGCAGGCTGGAGCACGTGCTCGGCTGTCTGACAGCCGGGCTCCTGCTCAAATGGTAGTGATGGAAGTTCCCTTAGATCGCGACAGTTTAATTTAAGCCCTCCGATGCCACGATCATTAGCGAGCGTTGCATCTGAGTAGTTTACAGATGGAGTTCCTCCTGTCACCCATTGGCGGCCCGCAAATCAAATGCCACCATGGGCTGCGATGTGGTGCCATGGTAGCCGGGGGCCTACTAACAAAGGCCCCCAGGCCTGCCCTGGCTATATGCTTATTAGGCTTTGCCAGAGGCACATCCTAATAGATTGCCTGTCCGTTTCATACTGACCGGCAATAATTCTTTGGTATACAGAGTATACCAGAGCATTTTGTAACCGATCAAAAGATCGCTCAGTGAAGTCCCTAGTGGGACTGAAAAAATAATTTAATTTGAAATAAAAATTATTAATAAAGGTTCACACAAAAAAATTACTTTTTTTCATAAAAAGTGGTTTTATTTATTAAAAGTTTCTAAAAATTAATTAAAAACTACACATATATGTAATCGCCGCAATCATAATGGCACAAAAAATAAAGCATATTGTATTATTTAAACCTCAAGGTGAATGCTGTAAAAGAAAACACACAAAAAACTGCAAAATTGCTATTTTTTTAAAAATAAAAATAAAGTAGCAATGAAGTCCCGCAGAAAAAAAGCCCTCATGGCGACATCGTAAAAATAAAAGTTATGGAAAGCGGCGATGCAAAATAAAATTATTTTAGTTCATAAGTTTTTTTTTTTTTTTATTCTGCAAAAGTAGTAAATCTTATCTACCAAAACAAAGTACAAATTCTTCATAGTTAAAAGGGATTGTCCAGGCCCCTAAAATTGATGGCCTACCCTCAGAATAGGCCATCGATATCTAATCAGTCGCAGTCCAACTCCTGGCATCCCTGCCGATCAGCTGTTTTGAATGGGGCTGCAGCGCTCGTTCACATCAAAGGGAGAAGGCTGTAATACTGTGAAACGCAGCTACAAGTGTCAGCGATTCACAGTGTGAGCAGTAAAGGAAATGATGGCGAAGCAGCATTTGTATGAGCACTGTGACCCCTTTAAAACATCTGATCGGCGGGGTGCCAGGAGTTAGACCGCGACTGATCAGATATTGATGGCCTATCCTGAGGGAAGGCCATACGTTTTTTGGGACTGGACAAACCTTTAACAAAAATGGAATGTTTTCATCATAGTGGGTTGCGTATACTGTATCTAAGGAGTGACAGACGCTGATTTCTGTGTGTTGCCACCTAGAAGTTAATGTTCTATAGTTCAGGAGAATTTAGCATCTATACTTGCGGCGCTTGTCCAGCGCTGCAAGCATGAGTCCAAGTATATTTATATGTTCATACTCTCCCACCCTCCAGCCGCTGATTGACACTTTTCTTCCTATGCACAGTAATAAACTCTGATGTCGGCTGTTTAACCACTTGAATGCTATGGCATCTAAGACTATATACACAGAGAATTATATCTTCCTCCAAAACGGTGGACGCGATGTCTATTCACAATCCCGACACTTCGGTAATGTTTATGTGGGACTTACAGCACAGCAAGCGTGATCTCGCTGTAAGCTGTCATTTACAGCGTTGTGCTGTAAATCCCACACAAACGTTACCGAAGTGTCAGGATTGTGAAAAGACGTTGCGTCCTAGCTGGAAGCGATGTCTATTTACTGTCAAGACACTTCAGTAACGTTCATGTGTGTGTAAGTGACTGCACATCTTGATCTATCAAGATCACTATGTGCAGACTAAATGAATGGAGAGAAGTGTATGACGCTGATTGGTCCGCGTCCTACATTTCTCTCCACAATGCCCACTTGGTCAAAAAGTAAAAACATGCCAAGTTGGGCATGAAAGAACCTTTCACCAGCCCATACGTGTGCAGCATGTAATGGGGAGGGCTGCACAAACCCTGGGGGGCACTTTAAAAAAAAATTCTACCTCCCTCCGTTATTTAGATATTGGTGCCGTTATATTTGGCGCCCGATATTTAAATAACCCCCTGAACAGTAAACGGGGCGGGTACTGGCAATGGGGCGTGTTACTACGGCTGTGACACTGTCCAATCTGATATGGACAGTGCCACAGCAAGAGCAAGGATAGAGGAGTGTGTGCGCACGCTCTCTCACTCTTCAGCTTTGAAGATCAGTCTTTTCACCCGAACTGGCAAGGGGGCATGTCACTGCTACGGACAGTGATCGCTTACACTGTCCGTAGCAGAGACGTTTGATATCTGGTCTTAATAAAGTTACCTTTAAAGAAAAAAATAATTATCCTTGTACTTCCCCTCAGAGGTATATTTGCCATTTCTGGGGTCCCCAAGCTAAGTTTTATGTCTGGGATTTTAATCCGACACCTTTAGAGAGTGCCTCACACAGTGCCCCTATGTATAGTGTCATACCCCCTGTATGGTGCCGCACACAGTCCCCGTCCCCCCTGTAGTTATTGCCACACGCCCTCTTTGCAGATAGTGCCACACACACCCTTTCTGTAGATAGTTCTACACACAGCCCCCTGTAGATAGTGCCCCCAAACAAATGAAGAAAATATATACTCACCTAGCCCTGTTCCCACGACGAACTGAGCTGCACAGTCTTACAGCTTTCTCTACCTGCAACCTCTGAGACGCTGAGAAGGGACCCTTGTGCAGTGACGTAATTGCTCCGGCATGCGCAGAGATTCTGTCCCAGTGTTTTATAGGCTGCAGGCCTAATTCGGCCTGTAGCCTAGTAAATGTTGGAGCACGGAATGGATAGCTATCTACTCCGCCATAGTATATAATTGTATCAAGGAACCATGCAAAAAATCTGGCGTTTAGGCCCCAGATGCTCGGTGCTATCTTGATAGGTGATATAATCCTGTAATTCTCAGTTAAATTCAGCCACACAGAAGAGACTGACTTCCTGTCTACACATGAGAACATAGTCTATTTTGGTGGTCAAACTGAGATCATGACACATACAAGTATATAGGATTTATAAACATCCTGATCACATGCTGCATAAAATCTGCAGTGTATACATGCAGTTAAATGACATACTGATCAAACTGCATTCGCTATATTACACTCATTCATTATAGAGCTATTTGTGCACATTCAGCATCATAGGCATACATATTCACTGTGTGCACTTGAAGAAGCACAGTAATAAATACCAAGCCCAGTGCATAAATATAGCGCCAGAACCAAGCCCAGTACGTAAATACAGCGCCAGCACCAAGCCCAGTACGTGAATACAGCGCCAGCACCAAGCCCAGTACGTGAATACAGCGCCTGCACCAAGCCCAGTACGTGAATACAGCGCCAGCACCAAGCCGAATACGTGAATACAGCGCCAGCACCAAGCCCAGTACGTGAATACAGCGCCAGCACCAAGCCCAGTACGTGAATACAGCGCCAGCACCAAGCCGAATACGTGAATACAGCGCCAGCACCAAGCCCAGTACGTGAATACAGCACCAGCACCAAGCCCAGTACGTGAATACAGCGCCAGCACCAAGCCCAGTACGTGAATACAGCGCCAGCACCAAACCCAGTACGTGAATACAGCACCAAGCCCAGTACGTGAATACAGCGCTAGCACAAATAAAGTTAAGTACAGACATCATTTGCAAATTAAGTTTAACTGCTACCGTATAGTTTTGTACGGCGTAAAACTACAGCTCCCGGTATGGCCTTAACAATTGTAAGGATATGCTGGGAGTTGCCGTTTCACATAAAAGAATACCACCCATAATCTCGCGGCAGAGATTTACATTTAGTGACTCACAGGTGATGTCTTTTCAGATTCTTGTCATTCTTTTTTCTTCTCCATCTGGTCCAGACTTCCATGACTACTTCTCCCGACCATGGCCCATTTCTTCAGAGTTTGCTGTTCAGATGTCTTCGGCTCCTCCCTTTACAAACCTTTTCGCACCTGCAAACTAAGATAAAATTCTCATGGTCCCACAAAAATTTCCACTAAATATAATCGCACCATACACTGCGCTTCTGAATATAATTGTGTCACACACTGTAAAATAATACAGCCCCCTGTCGGTGGTGGCCCTCCATACAGCCCAGTGTAGATAATGGCACTCACAACGGTCACTGAAAAATACGCAAAAAAAACGTTATATACTCCTCTATTCCCGTTCCCGTTCTGTCTTCTAGCGACTAAGGTCTCTATTAGCCAGTCCTGCTTCTTATCCATGACGCAGGGTCTATTATGTCTTTGCGCTGTCTGCATCCTTAAAAAGCGCTGAATAGCAGGGCAAGGAACTGATGTTCTCTCCCCTGCCAATGCTAGTGAATCCTTAATTTGTATCTGCGTCCTAAAGACGCAGATACAATTGTAGTGATGGCTGAAAGCTCATTAATCCTACAATACAGCTATCTTCCCCATGTGCATGTTCATTCAACAGGGGAGAGGTATACGAGCTGTGGACAGACACTTCTGACAGTGGCTTGGATCCTGGCAAAACAAAGGACTGGACATGTTGATTTTCTACACGCCGATCCCCTTTTTTCTTCCCACAGCAGAAGCCCATACTCATTAGATTTTTTCTCGTGCTGCACCAGTCCTCTGGAATGTGCTACCCCAGACAATCAGATTAATTCCCAATATCCACAGTTTTAAACGTGCCCTGAAAACACATCTATTTATACAGGCCTATAACATTCCCTGATCTGACTCCTTTCCATGCCCCCCCCCCTAAATTAGTCATCAGAATAAGATTCCCTCACACTCCTCTTCATGTCCGTCATACACGGATACTGGCTGGTGACCGGCTCATGCAGCTTTGTTACCACCCCATGTGTATAAAAATGGCTGGACTATTGTACAGAACAAACACTGTTACACTTTGTCTCTCCCTTATTTCCTCATAGATTGTAAGCTCTTGCGAGCAGGGTCCTCACTCCTCAGGTTTGAATTGTAGATTAACTTTGTCACTATGTTTTGTCTGATATTGTTTGTTTCATGTTCCCTCTAAATTGTAAAGTGCTGCGTAATATGTTGGCGCTATATAAATAAAGATGATTATTATTATTAGATTATCGGCTCACATCTTATTATTTTTGTATTTTAGTTCATTAGAAAACAGTTTCCAAAACCCAGAAAACCCCTATACAAAAGTATCCTTCTGGCTGTTTGCGTTGTTTTTCGTTGTGTGAGCCAAGTTTATTATTTGTTGCGCTTTTAAATAGTCATCTGGAGTCTATTTACATAATGTATTCTGACGCATCTAATATGAAGGGCAAGAGTTCACTTATTTTTGCTTTTGATAGAATGGCAAGTTAGTGGAAGCAAATTAAGCAAAGTTTTATTGTCTTGGCTGGAAAACTAAATCTGTTACTAAAAATAACCTGCTTTAAACTATTATATTTTGCATAAAATCTTGCGTACAAATGGCTTGAAAAATGTATTTAATCATTTGTGTCGCCTTCACAGATATGACCTCAGTCTGGACGAGATTAGAGACCTGACCATGGACAGAGTGAAATTTGCCATGAGCATACCACAAGTTCAGCGCGCATTTAACGAAATGGTAAGCGCTTAAATATAAGAATATTGGGAAACATTCTGTTCAGCTATATTTTTGAGAAAGCTGGGTGATGACCAATATTGCTTTTATGACATCTTTTACAACAGATTTCCCATATTCTTTAGAAAAAAAAATAGCTTAACCCAGCTTTCCCATAAACTGATATAACTGGCTACATTTTAACAAGTTTCTGATTATTATATATAATATAACAATATATATTTTGTGATAAATTGAGAATTGGGGCATTCAAAATTTTGCAGCAATGTAACAATAAAGCTCCCAATACAACATTTGTGGTTTAAAAATTAAAATGTACTCATATTTTTTTTTAAACAACTCATCTGCCCGTGTCTTTATTCTGACCGCATTGTAATAGAGCATTTGAGAAAGGATTTCAGAAAATACAGACTGCCGTAAATGGTACATACGGAAGAGCATTTTTCCACAGCTTTGCAGTATTATCAGTCCTGGATATAGATACACAAATTCTGATCAGTGACTACTGCATTTTACCCAAAATTATTATTATTTTTTTTATTAAAAAGCTCATTCACTGTGATTAGTGCAACTTTCTAAACAGTTTTTATTATTCTTTTGCTAAATCCTGCTCCCGTCATGTCCGCGGGACTGACGGGTTCAGTGACCGCGGGTACTGAATGTCTGACACACAGGATCCACCTGTAATCTATCACATCTAAGTTATGAGTTTAGATGTGATTCAGGTCATAGCGAACGATACAGCTGTTCTGTATAGAGAATACAGAGCAGCTGTATCTCAAAGAAAACAAATTTTTTTTAATAAAAACTATTTAGAAAATCACACTGACCTTTTTTATTAATAAAAATTGCCTTTCAAAGGTAGCCTTTAAACATTTCAACAAAACTTCTTTAACCCCTTCCCCCTGCTGGCATTCTGGGCCCTAATGTCCAAGCCATTTTTTAGATTTTTCCATTGTCACATTCGAAGAGCTGTAACTTTTTTATTTTTGCGTCGGCATAGCTGTATAAGGTCTTGTTTTTTGCGGGACGACTTGCAGTTTTTATTGGTACCATTTGAAAGTAGATGCGACTTTTTGATCACTTTTTATCACATTTTTTTTAAGTCAGGATTAACAGAAAACAGCAATTTTTCCATTGTTTTTTATTTTATTTTTTACAGCGTTCACAGTGCGGGTTAAATAATGTAACAGCTTTATAGTCGGGGTCGTTACGGACGCGGCGATACCAAATATGTGTAACTTTTTTGCTTTATTGTAGTTTTTTTTAATAGTAAAGCATTTTGTAAGGGGAAAAGCTGGGTTTTTAATTTTTTTTTTTAAATTTTTTTTTTATTAACTTTATTAAACTTTTTTTACTTTTTTACTAGTCCCACTAGGGGACTTCCCTATCCTCCGATCGCTATTATAATACACTGCAATACTTTTGTATTGCAGTGTATTACTGCCTGTCCGTTTAAAACGGACAGGCATCTGCTAGGTCATGCCTGCGGCATGATCTAGCAGGCATTCGCTGCAGGCAGACCTGGGGGTCTTTATTAGACCCCCGGCTGCCATAGAAGACACAGACACTCGGCGATTTTATCGCCGGGTGTCAGTGAGATGAGAGGGAGCTCCCTCCCTCTCTCCAAAACCATTCAGATGCGGTGCTCGCTATTGTGCACCGCATCTGAAGGGTTAAACAGGTGAGATCGATACTAATATCGATCTCACCCGGCAGAGCAGGGACGCCCCCAGCCCTCAGCTGCTTCTGGCAGCTGGGAGCAGGGAGATTTCACGGCTCCCTGCTCTGTTTACTTTATTCTACAGCAGCGACGTAGTTTGGCGGCGCTCTAGAATAAAGCCCACTAATGACCGCCGTAAAAAGACGTATCGGCGGTCATTAAGGGGTTAAACCAGACTCGTAAGCTTAAAGAGGCTCTGTCACCAGATTTTGCAACCCCTATCTCCTATTGCAGCAGATCGGCGCTGCAATGGAGATAAGAGTGACGTTTTTTTTTTTTTTTAAAACAAGCATTTTTGGGCAAGTTATGACCATTTTTATATTTATGTAAATGAGGCTTTCTAAAGTACAACTGGGCGTGTTTAAAGTAAAAGTCCAACTGGGCGTGTATTGTGTGTTACATCTGGGCGTTTTTACTTCTTTTACTAGCTGGGCGTTGTGTATAGAAGTATCATCCACTTCTCTACACAACGCCCAGCTTCTGGCAGTGCACAGACACAGCGTGTTCTCGAGAGATCACGCTGTGACGTCACTCACTTCCTGCCCCAGGTCCTGCATCGTGTCGGACCAGCGAGGACACATCGGCACCAGAGGCTACATTTGATTCTGCAGCAGCATCGGCGTTTGCAGGTAAGTCGATGTAGCTACTTACCTGCAAACGCCGATGCTGCTGCAGAATCAACTGTAGCCTCTGGTGCCGATGTGTCCTCGCTCGTCCGACACGATGCAGGACCTGGGGCAGGAAGTAAGTGACGTCACAGCGTGATCTCTTGAGAACACGCTGTGTCTGTGCACTGCCAGAAGCTGGGCGTTGTGTAGAGAAGTGGATGATCCTTCTATACACAACGCCCAGCTAGTAAAAGAAGTAAAAACGCCCCGATGTGCGCACATAATACACGCCCCGATGTAACGAACACAATACACGCCCAGTTGTACTTTTACTTTAAACACGCCTAGTTGTACTTTAGAAAGCCTCAATTACATAAATATAAAAATGGTTATAACTTGGCCAAAAATGCTAGTTTTAAAACAAAATAATAAAAAAAACGTTACTCTTATCTCCATTGCAGCGCCGATCTGCTGCAATAGGAGATAGGGGTTGCAAAATCTGGTGAAAGAACCTCTTTAATTGAAAAAGGATGTGTCACCTCTCCTCAAGTCTATTTTTAGTAAATACTTGAATTCCCCATTTAAATACCATTTCTGGAACATATTTTCTCTGCGTTTGTCATTCCTCTTTTATTACCCCTAGAATTTCATGAATTAGGGCTTGTTGAGACCGCATGTATCCACGTTTTACGCGCCAAAAAACGCGTCCTAAACGCATTCTTTAAGCTTCCCATTGACATCAATGGGAAAACGCATTGTAGTGCATATGACGCCGGTTTTTACACGCATGTGTTTAAAAAAAGCGTTGTGTAAAAAAAGAAGCATCAGGTCGATTCCTGGCGTGTAACAAGCGCTGAAAACGCACCTAATTCCCGGAGTCAATGAGAGTCCTAATTACACGCCGAAAACGCGTAAAAATAGCTTGTACTTTAAAAAGCGCTTTGCAAAAACTCTAGCGTTTTTGACGCGTATACACGTCTCCTTTTTTAGCACCTTGCGAATAAGGCCTAAAAAGATAATTCGTGTTACTATTCATCTTGTCAAAAGGATGTGTCCCTACAAAAGCTCATTCTGTCAGCACTGATTGGACATTGTCAGACTGTGTAGGGACCCCCCCCCATCTGGTAACACCCAGTTAGAATTTTTTTTTACATATCTAGGAGGAATCACAGGGGAATGGCACAATGTAGAGTTATAAGAAAAGATGCTCCAGAATAGTTTTTTATCCATGGGGAATACAATTCTTTACTAAAACAGACATGTCAAGTGAGCTGTACTCTAAGCCTTATTATTACTGTAGTTGCAAGGCATATAATAATCAGTCCCTATATAATCAATCCAGAGTATGGAAACCTTTCCCTGAGTTTCCTTCCTTGCATGTAGTGATTGACAATAATTTGCAATTTTCCGATCAGGACTCCTAAAGAATGAATAATAGTTGAGGGCAATGTAGCCGATTACTATTGATTGGAATTGATTGTTTTCAGTACCATAAGGGTATGTGCACACACACTAATTACGTCCGTAATTGACGGACGTATTTCGGCCGCAAGTCCCGGACCGAACACAGTGCAGGGAGCCGGGCTCCTAGCATCATAGTTATGTACGACACTAGGAGTCCCTGCCTCGCTGCGGGACAACTGTCCCGTACTGTAATACTGTAATCTCTTGGAGAAACATGTTGAAATCCTACATGCCATATCCTTTTCCATCAAGGCAGACTTTCAGGGACTGTACTGGCTGCATACACGTCTGAAATCGATGGGTACAGTCAACTTCGATGTAATGTAGCCAACTCTTTTCAGACTATAGCCTGTGAGAGGGAGAATCTGTCAGCTGTGTATAATCTATGGGATACAGTAGGTTAATGAATTATATGCCATATTTACAGCTTTAAGTAAAATCTGCCTACTTGTTAATAATATCTGCAATAAGAGAATTGTTTTTAGGGACTTTAGAGTTTCGTTTTATGATGCCTGCAGGGAATATATAATATATATTATTAAAGAGTTGCTACTCCTGCAATTATTTCATATATTATTTAACTTAAAGGGTCTTTAAAGGAAGAAAATACACTTTAATCAGCATTGTAAATCAGGACTTAGTTTTGAGAAATGTTTGTATTTAATATTTGACTGTAACTGAGGAGTAGGTCACATACTTACGTGCTGTTGCTTTTCTTACTTTTCTTAGATAGATAAAAAGAAGAACTTTGTAAACAAAAGTCTGATAATGGGAGAAGTGCTTTGTACAGCTGATATGACAACTGGAGTAAAGGTAAAAGTACAAATTAATTATCATCGAATAGTCTATAAATTTCTGTATTTATGGCCGTTGATACCCAACTTGTAATGGTGCTACACTATTAAACTTTAGGCCTTGTAATTTAGACTTTGGAAGGTAATCTACTACTCCACAAGTGGGTTATCATAGATTATGAAGCTCTTTAAAGAGGCTCTGTCACCACATAAGTGGCCTATATTGTACATCACTGGCGTAGCTATAGGGGTCGCAGCGGTCGCAATTGCAACCGGGCCCTGAAGCCAGTGGGGCCCACAGCCCCCCGCACCACATAAATAAAAAGTTACTATAGTAACTCAGGCCGTGGGCCCCTGTTACTATAGTAACAGACTTTACTTACCTTCCTGGTTCCGGATCGCAGCGGAGGTCCTGACGTCACAGAGCTATGCGCCGCGCACAACATCGAGAGGACAGAACTTCCGCCGCGGCTGAAGAGGAAGGTAAGATTAGTAGCCCTGACGGCGGGGTCCGACTCCCGGGACCCGCCAATCAGCTGTTTTGAAGGGGCCGCAGCACTCGTACGAGGATAGGCCATCAATGTTTAGGGACTGCACAACCCCTTTAAACCTACGATGTAGCCGGCTTAGAGGGCCCATTAGACAGGATCACAGATTGTGTAATCCTGTCTGCTGGGCCCTGTATCTAAGCCAATCACATGGTAGGCTTAGATAAATGGCCCATGTGTGATCCTGTCTGATGGGCCCTGTATATAAGCCTACCACACTGTAGGTTTAGATACAGGGCCCCACCACACAGTAATCTTATACTGTATAAGATTACTGTCTGCTGGACCCTGTATCTAAGCCTACCTTGTGGTAGTCTTAGATTCAGGGTCCCACAGACAGTATCACACATGGGCCCTGTATCTAAGCCTAACACGTGTTACTAATCGTTTTTTTGTGTGTTTCCTTACAGGTTCCGACGTTGGACTACGTCGGATTCCAGGACTACTTTGAGTGCTTTTTTTTTTTATTATCAATAAAATGGTTAATGAGGGTTGTGTGTTTTTTTTTTTTTTTATTTCAATAAAATATTTTTTCTATGTCTTTGTGTTTTTTTTTAAATTATATTACTACCGCCTTAGTAATGGCCGCCGGCTGATTTACAGCATCCATTGCTAAGGCGGGGCTTAGTGTTAGCCGATGCAGAGGCTAACACTAACCCCCTTTATTACCCCGGTACCCACCGCCACCAGGGGTGCTGGGAAGAGCCGGGTACCATCCAGTACTTGACCATTTGTAGCGATGGTCGGCCACTGGGGTGGCCGCAGGCTTGTATTATCAAGGGGGGAAAGGCCAAAAACAGTGGCCCTTCCCACCCTGGTAATTATAGGCTGCTGCTTTGTTGTATCTGGCTGGTTATGAAAAATGGGGGGGACCCCACGTCATTTAAAAAAATAAAAATAAAAAATAATTGGAAAGAACGATGTCGGGTCCCCCCCCAATTTTCATAACCAGCCTGATACAACACAGCAGCAGCAGGCAGCATTACCAGGGTGGTAGGTGCCACTGTTTTTGGCCTTTCCCAGCCTAGTACTACCAGCCTGCGGCCACCCCGGTGCCTGCCCGTCACTACAGATGGACGGGTACTGGTTCGTACCCGGCTCTTCCCAGCATCCCTGGTGGTGGTGGGTCCCGGGGTAATAATGGGGGTTAGTGTTGGCCTTTGCACCGGCTAACATTAAGCCCCGCCTTGGTAATGGAGGTTTTCAATCAGCCAGCGGCCATTACTAAGGTGGTGATAATAAAGTTTAAAAAGAACCATTTTATTGAGAATAAAAAAAACGCCGTCATTGAAGTAGTCTTCGTATCCGAAGTCCAACAACCGAACCTGTAAAAAAACACAAACACACAAAAATAATCAGTAACACATAAAGAAGCAAAATTATTATTCTTACCTGTCCTGGGTCCAGCGCTGGAGCCGCAATGTCAGCGAGCTGAGCCCTGTATCTAATCCGATCATGTGTGATACTGTCTGCTGGGCCCTATATCTAATCCAATCATGTGTGATACTGTCTGCTGAGCCACTGTATCTAATCCTATCATGTATGATACTGTCTGCTGAGTTATTGTATCTAATCCTATCGTGTGATACTGTCTGCTGGGCCACTGCATCTAATCCTATCATGTGTGATACTGTCTGCTCAGCCACTGTATCTAATCCTATCGTGTGATACTGTCTGCTCAGCCACTGTATCTAATCCTATCATGTGTGATACTATCTGCTGAGCCAGTGTATCTAATCCTATCCATAGTTTATAGGGTCGTAGTGCTATAGATATGCTATGCTGTCTCCTATACACACATTTTTTTTTTGGGGCGGACACATATGTATTGGGGCTATTTCCCCTGACATTTTAAGCCCTTAGTGACGCCCATGGCTGCTAGTGCTGCATTGTTGGGTCACTTAGGAGACCCAGCGATGCAGCTGAAAGCTGCGGGCTGTCGGCCGTGAGAAGTTTGCCGCGTCTCTGTGAGGCACAGCACAGCAAGATTTCGCTGTGAATGACATCTTACTGTGTAATCTCGCGAGACTACGCCTGCTGTGCTGTAAATCACAGAGACGCTACAGAAGTGGTCAGGAGAATGAATACACATCACGTCCTGGCTGGAGGTAATGTATATTCATTGTCAGGACACTGCAGTAACGTTACAGTGTGTTTATGTGACTGCACATAGCTATATAGCTATATCACTATTTGCAGTGTAAATGAATGGAGAGAAGTGTATGACGCTGATTGGTAACTGATTGGTCAGCGTCATACACTTCTCTCCACAACGCCCACTTGGTCATATAGTAAAACACGCCCAGTTGTTCATTGAGAAACTCATTAGCATAAATCTAATATAGGTCATAACTCCGTCAAAAATGATCATTTTTCTAAATAAAAAACACTGCTGTAATCTACATTACAGCGCCGATCACATCATGTACAATATAGGCCACTTATAATATGGTGACAGAGCCTCTTTAACCTACAACAGAAGCCGATTCGTTCTAGGGATTAGTGTCAGTTGAAGAACATTGTGGATTGCATTACTTATCTTCTACTGGTCTTGAGTTAAAGCCTGTGTTGTAGTCCAAAGCGACATTTACAATTCTGATAACGGTCATTGGAAACAGACGACAAGCTTGTCGTCAGACACACCCCTAAATACTTAATTGATCTCCTAAAAAGCATTTTGTGTCACGGAGCTATGGGTGGGGATGAGCGGTCATTACTCCGATCGCACGTCCCCATTATTATTATGTAGGCAGCGCGTCTCCCTGCTTTACACAGATGTGCTGCCGACAACAATAATATTTCACTTTTTTAAAACTACACGACCAGCAGATGATTGAGCGTTTGCTCGTTTATCTGCTGATCGTTCCCCTGTTTACGCAGGGCAATTATTGGTAATGAGTGTTAATTGCCCAGTGTAAAACCCGCTTAAGTCAGCAATTGTTTGTGTTTGTCTGATAATCATGGAAGACCATACCTATTGTTTTTTCATGTGGTTATTATATTGTTAGAGGCTTTGACGTGAAAGTTATGTTTTATAAACCTCTCTCCTATGCATTTTGTTTTACCCATGCATTTTGTTTTACAGGTGGTACTGCTTGCATTTTTCTTTGCTTTCAGCTTTAAGTGAAAACTCACCTTGACACTAAAATGCATAATGTGTGATCATGGCCTAATTTGATTTGTGCTGGTGGAAAGAAGAGGATGGGAGGGTGATAAGGAACATAGTGGTTGATTTATTTTCAATATGGATGCCAAGAACTTTTGCTGGGGCTGGTGGCAACAATGGCGAATATGCTGATGAGTCCAAAGTAAGCTGATCCCATTGGCTGAGGCGACACACATGAATTTTGTTGCTCAACTTCAAAAGCTTTGCAACAATTGTAGTTGAATACATTGAGTTGCTAGTGGGTTTTTTTTTTCCAATCCCTGCTTGATATTTTATTTTTATTTTTTCAGGGATTTAAAACCATTTTTATTTTTTAATTTTTATTTCCCTTCATAAAATAGTATGAGTTTCTTGAAAATTACATGTACATTTTTAAGTTACTGTTTACTCCAAGTTTAGAAAAGTCAAGCAATTTAATATCTGTGTGTAGCCCCAGTCTAAAAATTAGAATGATTTCTAGAAAAGGAAAAACAAATGACAAACTATTGTCTAAAATATACCGTTAGCCAAAAGGGAAATGGTTTTGAAATTACAGTATTTTCTTTTGTACTGTGTATTTTAGTGTGGCGTCATCTGTTGGTTATTTGGAGGAGCAGTGATAAACCTTGGCAGCCCAGAACACATCCAGAAATGGTTCGTTCCATTAAAGGTATGAACGTCTAATGTCTATAAATGAATAGCTGTTGTGAAAAGCTAAAAAAAAAACACCTTTTTGTATAGCGGGATATAAAGGGATTGTCTGCGAATAAAAATAATGTCTGTCTTTATTTCCCACACACATCTTAACTTTTATCCATGGATTGTGCCTGTTATTGAAGCTCAGTACCATGCATCTGAATGAGTCGCAATACCAGACAAATCCCATGGGCAGGAGTGGCTGCTCCATTTTTGGATTGTTCATGTAGAGGAAGTAATTTTATTAGTAAGAATACGTCAAGACTTTGCTGCTAATTCAATGTTGTGCCCTCAAACCGTAAAGGAACATATCAGGTCAAACTGATACACTGCTATGCCTGCTGCAAAGCCTGAGGGGGCGGTGCCTGGCATAGGAATTCTCTCTTTAGGCCTCATGCACACGACCGTAGTGTTTTTCTGGTCCGCAAATTCCAGGACCGTGTTCCGTGAAATGTCATCCGCAGTTCATCCGTATGTAATCCGCAGTTCATCCGTATGTAATCCGCAAAATGCGGATGAAAAAAAAAAAGCCTAGGTAAAACAGGATGACGACAGAACTCATTCCCCGTCGTCGCCTAGCAACACTTCCGCAAATCCGCAAAACTGCGGATGACACACGGAGGTGTATCCGCAATTTCCACGGGCCCATTGACTTCTATTGGCATGTCCGCATCGAATTTGCGGCCCGTAATAAGACATGTCCTGAGTTTCTGCGGCACGGATTTGCGGACATGCGGAGACCCGTGAAAACACGGATAGTGTGTATGGGCCCATAGAAATGAATGGGTCCGCAATTCTCCCGTGGATTTGCGGGGGAATTGCGGACGCAAAAACACGGTCGTGTGCATGAGGCCTTAGTGTTCTTCAAATTCCAGCATCATGCACTGCCCCTGAAGCCTTGCGCTATGCATAATACATTGGGGAGATTTACAAAGAAAAATGCGCTAGAATTCTGGCTCAAATTGCACCAAAAAAAACTGACCGACGTGCTGTGCACCAATATTTATATATTTTTTTAGTTGTTTTAGACCCTTTTTACACCTCACTCTTTTGTCTAGGAAAATTGATGTGGCTGGCATGTCGTAAAATGCGCCAGATTTATTAATGTTGCACACTATTCTTTTGGCATAAAACATTGATGTGAAGTATGCCGGCATTGAGGCAACGTAAGGAAAGAACACGTGTGTAACATGTCTAGCAAGATGTAGCGTGCGCCACTGTGCTAAATTTGACGCAATTGCCGTCTGTCTGGTCTAGTTTTGTCCTAACATTAGGGGCTTTCCACACCTAGTGGATTTGCTGCATTTTTTCCGTCCAGGATTGCGGACGGAAAAAACGCAGCAGTATACAGTTTTAGCAAAGTGGATGAGATTAAACAAATCTCATCCACCTGCTGCGGAAAAAACGCGCAGAAATTGACCTGCGGTGCGGAAATTTAAACCGCAGCATGTAAATTGTATTTGCGTAAACGCTGCTTA